>NC_057734.1:9254489-9296858 GCF_004010195.1 Chiloscyllium plagiosum | reverse complement strand
GCTGTGGGAGTTGGTGGGTTTGTAGAAGATGTCAGTGTCAAGTCGGTCGTCACTGATGGAGATGGAGAGGTCCAGGAAGGGGAGGGAGGTGTCAGAGATGGTCCAGGTAAATTTAAGGTCAGGGTGGAATGTGTTGGTGAAGTTGATGAATTGCTCAACCTCCTCGCGGGAGCATGAGGTGGCGCCAATGCAGTCATCAATGTAGTGGAGGAAGAGGTGGGGAGTGGTGCTGGTGTATTTACGGAAGATCAACTGCTCTACATAGCCAACAAAGAGACAGGCATAGCTGGGGCCCATACGTGTGCCCATGGCTACCCCTTTGGTCTGGAGGAAGTGGGAGGATTCAAAGGAGAAATTGTTAAGGGTGAGGACCAGTTCGGCCAAACGAATGAGAGTGTCGGTGGAGGGATACTGTTGGGAACGTCTGGAGAGGAAAAAACGGAGGGCTTGGAGGCCCTGGTCATGGCGGATGGAGGTGTAGAGGGATTGGATATCCAGTTGCCTGCTGCTTCAATACCCCATGGTGTGTCCTGAACACCACTTCTGTCTCAGGCCTGCTGTAATTAGATCAGATTAGATTCCCTAAAGTGTGGAAACAGGACCTTCAACCCAACAAGTCCACACCAACCCTCCAAAGAGTAACCCACCCAGACCCTTTCCCTATATTTACCCTTGACTAACGCACCTAACACTATGGCCAATTCACCTGACTTGCACGTCTTTGGATTGTGGGAGGAAACCCACACAGACACTGGGAGAACGTGCAAACTCCACACAGACAGTCGCCCGAGGTGGACCTTAAACCCAGGTCCCTGGCGCTGTGAGGCAGCTGTGCTAACCACTGAGCCACAGTACCATCCCGAATGCTCTAAGGAGCCTCAGTGCAAGCTTGGAGAACATCACCTCATGTTAATGTTTTGGGACTAGTGACCCTTCCTCAGAACTGAGGAAGGTTCTGAAAAAGGGTCACCGGACCTGAAATGTTAACTCTGATTTCTCTCCACAGATGCTGCCAGACCTGCTGAGTTTTTCCAGTGACACTTGTTTTTGTTTCTGATTTATAGCATCCACACTTCTTTTGGTTTTCCTTCTGCCATGAAATAAATTTCTTTCAGTACAGCTAACCAATTCTCTCCTACTCTCAGCTCTCTTGATCACTTATTCCTCTTTTAATCTGTCCTGGCCTATTATCAATAATCCTCTTGTTCACCTACCCCTTTCATCTCCCTCTCTCTGAGTTCTGTCTCCACCTATCCACTCCCTCCCCCCACCACCCCCATCATCATTATCCACTGCAAACCTCCCCACTCACCATCCTCCATCACTGCCCTCCAATAATTCTCCTATCAATGGGAAATGCTTAACGGTATCCTTAAGGCAGCTTGGCTGCCAACTGGAAAGAGAGATTCATTTTATATATCATGTCTGTGGTCAAATTGGACTGGATGCTAAGTCTGTCCTTTCACCCTTCCCACCTGTCAATTATTACCAGGGTCTGTGAGTGTCTGGATGCTATCACTATCTCCTCCTGTAGACAATGAAGGAGGAGCATCATAACACTAACCTAATTGATGGCTGCCTTTCTGGTGAACTATTGAGTTATCAATGCAGAATTTGACATGGTCAGAAGTCCCACGACACCAGGTTATAGTCCAACAGGTCTATTTGAAATCACAAGCTTTCGGAGCGCTGCCCTTTCATCAAGTGAAGACGTCCTCATGAAAGGCTTATGCCCAAAACATCAATTCTCCTGCTCCTCTGATGCTGCCTGACCTGCTTTCGACACCATACTGTCGACACTGATCGCCAGCATCTGCAGTCCTCACTTTCTCCTAGTTGATTTCAACAGTACATAGAATCCTTTTCAATGGCTTGAATGCTTTTCATTTTCCATTGGTTTAAAAAATGTAAAACATGTAAAAAATGAACAGAAATACTTGGAAATGGTCAGACTGGAGCACTGTTCGGAACACTGTCGGACCAATATGGGTCATTCACAGGTTTTATTAGTTTTTCCTCTAGGGAGTTGGAGTTTGCCATGTTTGTGAATTTTGTCTTAGATTGTTTATTGCCAGTGCTGGTGTGGGACACTGCTAGAAAAAATGGCCACTGTGATCCATTTGCAAATATGTAGCATTCCATCCCTGACAGACCACACTGGACTACAGTTGTCTCCTATTTTCAATATATGTAGGTGGCAGTCAAAGGAAGATAGTTTCAAAAATTCAAAATCAAATCCCACCACCATTGCCCCCATGATTAATGGGAAAATTAATGCTGGTAATTCACACAGTTTATATACTTGAGCCAGTTCCCTTTGATTGTCATTTATGTTATGTAACTGTGGTAAAGGTATAGTGCCTGTCTACGCTGGAGTCAATGCCATAATGCAGTAGCTGTACGACTCAGTGCTATGTCAATGTCAGAGCTGTCATCTGTCCCTGTAGCTTACGTGGCAAATGCACTGCACGTACTTCAAGAGAATGGCGATGTTGAATATCAAAGGGAGGAGTGTTTTGAGAGGTAAGAGTGGACTCCAGTCAATCAGCAGATGCTGCCACAGTCAGGATACTGTCTCCAGGATATAGCCAGACGGAAAACAATATCAATATGCAAAATACAACTTAAGTCACAACAATTTATGAATGCAGAATTATCTTAACTGACAGAGTCTGCTTCAAGTATATGTTTCCGTTCAACAAGTGGGCATTTCGAGGCTCTCATGATGGTTCCTCTAGTGGTGGTGTTGGTTGCAGGTGTAAATGTTTTGCTTTAGGGTCTTTGTGTGACAAAGCAGTGATCGAATCTCTCTACCACCACAGTTCTACCCACTATTAACAGGCTTGATCTAAGTCAGGATGTTTTGTTCTCATGGCTGGCGTGGGGGCGGGGAGCAAAAGACACAGTAGGAATCAATAATATTTGGAAATGAACAGATTGGTCATACTGGACCTCGATTTAAAATATACATGGTAGGTAGGACCACTATGTGTCATCCACAAAGTTTCTCTTTTCTATTTCTGGTCTCCACTCCTAGTCTAAGTCAGGTGTTGGAATGAACTTTTATAAAGGTTTATGAATTATTTTCTGACACAACATTTACAGTTTGCTTCCAATGTGTTCACATCATAAAATCCTTAAGTTTAAATTTGTGCAAGAATATAAGCATCACTCGTGTGGTGCAGTGGTAGTGCTCCTACGTCTGATCCAGGAGGCCTGCGTTCATGTCCACCTAGTCCTGATGGTTTTAATAGCACCTCTGAACAGGTTGATTTGAAAATACCTGGAAATATTAAATATTATTTCCTACCTCTCAATTAATTTGTCATTTTATCTTCTATATTCTCCTGCCCTGTTTGTTACCACAGTTTATGTTTCACAGTCTCCATGGAGGCTCAGTGGTTAGCATTGCTGCTTCATAGCGCCAGGGGACTGGGTTGGATTCCGTCCTTGGGTGACTGTCTGCATGGACTTTGTATATTCTCCCCTTGTCTGCGTGGATTTCCTCTGGATGCTCCGGTTTCATCCCACAGTCCAAAGATGTGCAGATTAGGTGAATTTGCCATGCTAAATTTCCTGTAGTGCGCAGGGATGTATAGGTTAGGTGCATTAGTCTGGGGTAAATCTAGAGTAGTAGGGGGATGGGTCTGGGTGGGTTTCTGTTTGGAGGGTTGGTGTGGACTTGTGCCAAATGTCTTGTTTCTATACTTTAGGGATATTATGACTAGGTGAGTGTAGTCATGACTTTTGTGTGACAGTGACAGAAGGACTACTTTACATCTCTGCTGTACTTTATTGAAAATTGCATTGTGTATTTTGCTCCCTTGAAGCTACAACACACACATGCACCAGATGAGGGAGTCTATTAGGAAGAGAATAAATGAAAAAGGCATCATCTTACAGCTCGGGTAGTTCTCATTCTAAATGTCTCTTGCACAAACTTTTTCCATCCCAAAAACTTCATAACTCCTAACTTTTACTTTCATTGTAACTTTGTGCTGCTTTATAATCTCCCATTGTCACAATGCCCTATCCAGTGTTCCACCCTGGAGGCCATTGAGCATGGATAAGCTCCGTTTGCCTGGACCAAAGGATCTGTATTTTCATTCCTGCACTATTCCACTGTGGGAAGCATCACGACCCTTCAAGCACCTTGCTGGTTCACCTTTCAGCGGGAGTTCACTGGTTAACCATTTGGAATAGTGCACCTAAAGCCAATTGCTTTCCTTTGTAGCCTGTGAGGCTGCAGTTATGCTCCCATTAGCAGTGGGCAGTGGCATCGGCAGCATTTGTCTCCTGAACGTGAGGCTCAGCCACTCATGGGCTCATGTGACAGAGCTGACTGCATCCACACAACCTCATCATTGTCTTTTATGCTCGGTCACGTTCCTCCACCTTTTAGTTGCCCTCGGGACCTCCTCCTGCAAGAGGAGAGGGAAAATGAACTGTTGACGCTGTTTCAGTGATATCAATTTAATCAGTATTTTACAATTTATCCAATTTATTCTATAATTTATTCAGTAATCCAAGATGCTGCCAGAGTGTCGCAACATTAAACACTTTTCTCTTTATCGACACACAGGTAACAATATTAAATAAATCTAAACCTAAACCAAAATCAGTTACTGGCCAGGTTAAGTTCAGCTGACTTTAATCCTGAAACTTCCAACTTTGCACACCCCATAACAAAATCCGTCCTACATTTAGCTACAAAACCATCAGGACATTGTGAGCATCTAATTGCTATCGTCACAGATTTGCTTATTATGATTACATGTCAAAAGCACTTTGTTGGTTTTAAAGTAAGTTGGAATGCCTTATGGTTGTGCAAGATCATTAATCAGGAGGTGCCGGTGTTGGACTGTGGTGTACAAAGTTAAAAATCACACAACACTCATAAGCACATACTCTCTCTTTCTCACACATGCTCACAAACATAAACACACTCCCTCACACAAACTCACAAACACACACTCTCTCACTGTCAACCACCTGATGCAGGAGCAGCACTCTAAATGCTAATGCTTCCAAATAAACCTGTTGGGCTATAAACAGGTGTTGTGTGATTTTTAACCAAGATCATTAAATGTGTCTTTTGCTCTTCCTCGTTCTTATTCTCATTTTCTCTAACCTCTTTCTCCCTCCCTGTCTCTCGCTGTCTTCTTTGCTTTTTCCCTTCCTTCATTCCCTCCCTCTCTCTCTCACTCTAATTTTATGATCCATCAACATTCCTTCTTTTCCAGCCCTTGTGAACCAGAGGAAATACATAGGGGTAACAGATAGCCATGATGATGAATGATGGCGATTTTGCTAAATTTCTACAGGGACGGGTTAGATCTGATAAACCTGCAACCTCTGAAGCAGGAAATAGCACTGACATGTATATGAAAGAAAGTTTGATTAGATGCTAAGATTCTTGAGAATGAGAAATTGTGACTTGATGTATCAATCATCCAATATTAAGCAAATTCCTCCTTTAACTTCCTCCTCCTTTGAGACCTTAACTTTCTGCAATACCAAAACTATATCAAGGTATGGTCCTTGTTTTGCTGTTCATTGTTGAGATAGGTAAGAAGATGATTCTCCAAGGGAAGATTAATAGATAATGGAAAAAATGAACTGTTCCCAGTTAATGGTGGTGAGCAATTTTATATAATAAATGCAGGAAAAGGGAAAATATATTTGTGTCTACAATTTTATCTGTGTTGCCTAGAAATAGGTTCTGGAATTGATGAACATAAATTGACTTGATTAATATTGATTAATCTGCTGTTCAGCTGACAGCAGGAAGACAATGCAATACCAGTCATTGTTTAACTCTGAGTTCAGTGATCAAGGACTGCGGCTACAGTATTTCATAACTTCTGTACAGACAATTATCTGTACAGGCATCACAATATCTGTGTTTTTAAAATATTGATAGCACAGCACTCAAAGCATAGAAAATAGGAGCAAGATTAGGCCCAATCAGCCCTTTGAGCCTGTTCCAAAATTCAATATGATCATGACTGATCATCCAGCTCAGTCCTGTGCTTTCTCTCTATACTCTTTGATCCCTTTACCCCTGAGGACTATATTTAATGCCTTCTCAATAACATTCAATCTTTTGCACTCAACTGATTTCTGTCGCTGAGAATTCCAAGGACTCACTAATCTCTGGATGAAGAAATTTCTCATCTCAGGTAGACAATTTCAGCCTAATACAATACTTCAGAGACATCTCAAAGATATTCAGCTTTATGTATTATCACCAAAAGACAGCACTTTACCAATTTAACCTCAGCTGGCTCCAAATTCACACAGCATAGCTCAGTTCAGAATTACAAGCCCACAGCTTTGTTGGTCTTCTTTAGTTTCCATGACACTTGAATGCTACTTGGTCCCAAGTTGAGATTTAGAAATGTGACAACTGACCTATCGGCAAGTCTGCCTTTTTCCACTGCCAGGTGGGCACTACTGCTTTCAGCTCTCCCTTCAACACAGACAGTGCAAGAGCAAGCAGGTAATATCTTTGTATGAGGCAATAGTCAAACTGCAAGTGTTAGTACTGTAGTGATTGTGATGACATCAACTTGTCAATCATCGAAAACGTGTTCCCTGACTGGGGCTATTAACCTGGACCAATCAGGGGACCCTGGCTGACAGAGACAAAGATGAGTTTCAGCCGGAAGGTGTGTAGGGGCAGGCTGCCTTAGAGTGGTCGGAAGGTGGGAGGGACAGGTGCTTGCTGGGTCTGTATTATATGCACTTTTTAATGTAACTGGATTTTCCTTTTATGTACAAATGTCTTTGTCACTGTGTCTTATGTGAAACTGGGATTTAAGGTTTGTCCTCATCTCCCTGTAAACTGGTTGAACGGTAGGGTTTGGAGCCTGGCTTTGCTGCTCCTCTCCCTTGTAAAATTGCTGTTGTATACAGCTATTTATGTTAACTGTTTTTTGTAAACTGTGTTTTGTAATTTGTTTAATAAAATATTACAAAGAGGAGTTTCTACATCTTGTGTCTTTCACTGTGTCTCACACCTGCACACACACAACATGGGTGCTGGGGAAAAATAAGCACTACCACAGTTAGGTAGTAGTGTGGGGGTTTTTAAATTAAAAAGGAAAAAAAATTAAACAAGGGGCACGGTGGCTCAGTGGTTAGCACTGCTGCCTCACAGGGTCCCAGGTTCGATTCCAGACTCGGGCAGACTGTCTGTGTGGAGTTTGCACATTCTCCCCATGTCCGCGTGGGTTTCCTTCGGGTGCTCCGGTTTCCTCCCACAGTCCAAAGATGTGCAGGTCAGGTGGATTGGCCATGCTAAATTGCCCCATAGTGTTAGGTGCATTAGTCAGAGGGAAATGGGTCTGAGTGGGTTACTCTTCAGAAGGTCGGTGTGGACTCGTTGGGCCGAAGGACCTGTAGGGAATCTAAATCTAAAAAAAAAGTAAAAACAGGATTGTCAGGGTCCTGTTGACTGTGAGAGCTGGCTCTGAAAGAAAAAGCAAAACAAAAAAAAACAAAGAGGAGTTTCAGACATGGGACACTCCAGAACTTGACTCTGGTGAGGCAGGACTCAAGTTGAAGACTGTGAAAGTGTAAATAAAGGATGACTTGGTGATGGATACTGGCCTCTGTGAAGTTATTTCAGTGGCAATGAAATTAAAGCATGATCCTGAAGAAACCTGCTCACAACAGTGGTCTGTGAATTGGGGTGAGCATTTCTTGCGTTATGCCTTTGTTTGGGAAGCTTGACTCATTCAACCCTGCTGTCGCAGTCTGGGCCTGACAAGTGGAAAGAATGCATCACGTTTCCCAGCCAAATGACATTTTGGCAGTTGAAAAGAAACAAGTCATTCTCCTGACAGCCTGCGGAGCTCCAGCTTTTTCTGTTATTAGGAGCCTGAGGCACCAGATAGTTTTCAAAAGGGAAATAAGGCATGGCAGATGACTGAGATGTCAATGGGGGAGCACTTTGGGGTCAATGACCATAATTCCATTAGTTTTAAAATAGTGATGGAAAAGGATAGACTGGATCTAAAAGTTGAAGCTTTAAATTGGACGAAGGCTAATTTTGACGGTATTAGGCAAACACTTTCAAAGGTTGACTGGGGGGAGATGTTCGCAGGTAAAGGGATAACTGGAAAATGGGAAGCCTTCAAAAATGAGATAATGAGAGTCCTGAGACAGTATATTCCTGTTAGGGTGAAAGGCAAGGCTGATAGGTGTAAGGAATGCTGGATGACTAGAGAAATTGAGGTTTTGGTTAAGAAAAAGAAGGAAGCATATGTCAGGTATAGTCAGCAGAGATCGAGTGAATCCTTAGAACAGTATAAAAGCAGTAGGAATATACTTAAGAGGGAAATCAGGAGGGCAAAAAGGGGACATGAGTTAGCTTTGGCAGATAAGATTAAGGATAATCCAAAGGGTTTTATAAATATATTAAGGACAAAAGGGTAGCTAGGTATAGAATAGGGCCCCTTAAAGATCAGCAAGGCAGCCTATGTGTGGAGTTGCAGGAGATGGGGGAGATACTAAATGAGTATTTTGCATCAGTGTTTACTGTGAAGGAGGACATGAAAGATATAGGATGTAGGGAAATAGATGGTGACATCTTGAAAAATGTCCACATTACAGAGGAGGAGGTGCTGGATGTCTTGAAATGCATAAAAATGGACAAATCCCTAGGACCTGATCAGGTGTATACTAGAATCTGTGGGAAGCTAGGGAAGTGATTGCTGGGTCTCTTGCTGAGATATTTGTATCATTGATAGTCACAAGTGAGGTGCCAGAAGACAGGAGGTTGGCAAACATGGTGCCACTATGGTAAGGACAAACCAGGGAACTATGGACTGGTGAGTCTGACGTCGGTGGTGGGCAAGTTGTTGGAGGGAATCCTGAGGGACAGGATGTACATGTATTTGGAAAGGCAAGGACTAATTAGGGATAGTCAACATGGCTTTGTACATGAGAGATCATGTCTCACAAAATTAATTGAGGTTTTTGAAGAAGTAACAAAGACGAGTGATGAGGGTAGAGCGGTAGATGTGATCTATATGGTCTTCAGTAAGGCGTTGAACAAGGTTCCTCATGGGAGACTGATTAGCAAGGTTAGATCTCATGGAATACAGGGAGAACCAGCCATTTAGTTACAGAACTGGTACAAAGGTAGAAGACAGAGGGTGGTGGTGGAGGGTTGTTTTTAAGACTGGAGGCCTGTGACCAGTGGAGTGCCATAAGGACCAGTGCTGGGTACACTTCTTTTTGTCATTTATATAAATGATTTGGATGTGAACATAGGAGGTATGGTTAGTAAGTTTGCAAATGACACCAAAATTGGAGGTGTAGTAAATAGGGAAGAAGGCTACCTCAGAGTACAATAGGATCTTGATCAGATAGGCCAATGGGCTCAGGAGTGGCAGATGGAGTTTAATTTAGTTAAATGCGAGGTGCTGCATTTTGGAAAGGCAAATCAGAGCAGGACTTATGCATTAATGGTAAGGTCTTGGGGAGTGTTGCTGAACAAAGATATCTTGGATTGTAGGTTCATAGTTCCTTGAAGTGGAGTCGCAGGTAAATGGGATAGTGAAGAAGGCGTTTGGTATGCTTTCCTTTATTCATTCATGGGACTTGGATCAGACATTGAGTATACGAGTTGGGAGGTCATATTGCGGCTGTACAGGATATCGGTTAGGCCACTTTAGAAATATTGTGTGCAATTCTGGTCTCCCTCCTGTTGGAAGAATGTTGCGAATGTTGAAAGGGTTCAGAAAAGATTTACAAGGATGTTGCCAGGGTTGGAGAGGCTGAACAGACTGGGGCTGTTTCCCCTGGAGCGTCGGAGTCTAAGGAGTGACCTTATAAAGGTTTCTAAAATCATGAGGGGTATGGATAAAGTAAATAGACAAAGTATTTTCCCGGGGTGCAGGAATCCAGAGCAAGCGGGCACAGGTTTAGGGTGATAGGGGAAAGATATAAAAGAGACTTAAGGGGCAACTTTTTCATGTAGAGGATGGCATGTGTATGAAATTAGCTGCCAGAGGAAGTGGTGGAGGCTGCTTCAATTGCAGCATTTAAAAGGCACCTGGATGGGTATATGAATAGGAAGGTTTTAGAGGGATATGGGCCAAGTGTTAGCAAATGGGACTAGATCAGGTTAGGATATCTGGCTGGCATGGACAAGTTGGACCGAAGGGTCTGTTTCGGTGCTGTGCATCTCTATAACTCTATGACTCTAATTGACAGATGTAGTTATGGAATATTATGATCCCAAACCTCCTCTAATTCTGAGACATTATCATTTTTATTCAGCAATGTGAGAATCAGAGGAATCTGTATTGGGAATTTTGACTTGGTTAAGATGACTGGTAGATGCTTGTGACTTTGGCTTAATTCTTAATAATATGTTTAGAGACAGTCTGCTATGTGGAATTAATGTGGATCTAACTATGATAAAACGCCAACTAGCCCACCTGAACAGGCTCCACAACTGGCTTTATCATTGCAAAATGTGGCACATGGAGGCTATGAGTTGCAGCGTATTGCGATGGAAATTGACACCCTCGCCAGTCTGACTGAACCTGGGGAATATAACCTGAGTGCAGGCATTTGCATAGTCTCACTCAGGACATATCCTGAACAGAGGGACTCTGGATCAGCCCACAGTAAAACCCCATATCAGAGCCAAGTCTTGGCCAAATGGTTAATATTTTCTTCAGGTTCTTGAGCAGCAAGCCATTCTAGTTGTTGCCTGTATGTGGATTTGAGACAACAAAAGAGTCCTTCTCGACCTAAACTGAGTAAGACAACTGATAGGTTGATATCCAGGAAGGTAACCAGCAGACATTATACCATGGAAAGTCCACCTACATCTACTTTGGAATAGTTAAACTGGTTAATAAAATCAAAATCAGAATCAATCAAGATGAATGTCTGGATAAACGGTCATTAACCTGGATAATTGGGACGAATTCTGGGGTAGGTGGGACCTCTACAAACAGGGATGGTCTATACTTGAACCAGAAGGGTACCAATATCCTGAGGGGGAAATTTGCTAATGCTCTTTGCGAGGATTTAAATTCAGCAGGGGGATGGGATCCTAAATTGTAGTTCCAGTGTCCAGGAGGTTGAGAGTACTGAGGTCAGAAGTACGTTTTCAAGGTTGCAAGAGTGCACTGGCAAGCAGGAAGGTGGTTTGAAATGTGTCCACTTCAATGTTGGAGCATCTGGAATAAGGTAGGTGAACTTACAACATGGGTTGGAACCTGGGATTTCGGTGTTGTGGCCATTTCGGAGACATGCTTAGAGCAGGGACGGGAATGATTGTTGCAGGTTCTGGGATTTAGATGTTTCAATAAGAACAGGGAAGATGGAAAAAGAGGGGTGGGGGTGTGGCATTGTAAGTCAAGAAAAGTATTATGGTAGCAGATATGACATTTGAGGACTCATCTACTGAGGTAGTATGGGCTGAGGTTAGAAACAGGAAAGGAGAGGTCACCCTGTTGGGAGTTTTCTATAGGGCTTCAAATAGTTCTGGAAATGTAGAGGAAAGGATTGCAAAGATGATTCTGGATAGGACTGAAAGTAACAGGGTAGTTGTTATGCAGGACTTTAACTTTTCAAATATTGATTGGAAATACTATAGTTTGAGTACTTTAGATGGGTCAGTTTTTGTCCAGTGTGCGCGGGGTGGCTTCCTGACACAGTGCGTAGACAGGCCAACAGGGGGTGAAACCACATTGGATTTGGTATTGCGTAATGAACCCAGCCAGGTGTTAGGTTTAGGAGTCGGTGAGCACTTTGGTGATAGTGACCACAATTCGGTTATGTTTACTTTGGTGATGGAAAGGGATAGGTATACAATGCAGGGCAAGAGTTATTGCTGGAGGAAAGGCAATTATGATGTAATTGGGCAAGATTCAGGATGCATAGGATAGGGAAGGAAACTGCAGGGGTGGGCACATTATTCAAGAAACAGTTACTGCGTGTCCTTGATAAGTATGTACCTCTCAGGAGGAAGGAACTGGTTGAGCAAGGGAGCTGAGGTTTATTAAAGAGGTTGAATCTCTTGTCAAGAGGAAGAAGGTGCTTATGTTAGGATGAGATGTGAAGACTCAGTAAGGGCGCTTGAGAGTTACAAGTTAGCCAGGAAAGACCTAAAGGGAGAGCTAAAAAGAGCCAGGAGGGAATATGAGAAGTTGTTGGCAGATAGGATTAAGGAAAACTGGAGCTTTCTATAGATACATCAGAAATAAAAGAATGACTGGCCCTAATCTTACTCTGATCAAGGACAGTAGTGGAAGGTTGTGGGTGGAGTCCGAGAAGATAGGAGAAGTGCTAAATAAATATTTTTCATCAATATTCATACTGGAAAAAGACAATGGGGTCAAGGAGAATATTGAGATACAGGTTACTAGACTAGACAGGATTGAAGTTCATGAGGAGGAGGTGTTAGCAATTCTGGAAAGTGTGAAAATAGCTAAGTCCTCTGGGCCAGATGGGATTTATCCTAGGATTCTCTGGGAAGCCAGGGAAAAGATTGCTGAGCCTTTGGCTTTGATCTTTCTGTCATCATTGTCTACAGGAATAGTGCCTGAAGGCTGGAGGATAGCAAATGTTGTTCCCTTGTTCAAGAAGGGCAGTAGAGACAAACCTGGTAATTATAGGCCAGTGAGCCTTACTTCAGTTGTGAGTAAAGTGTTGAAAAAGGATATAAGAGATACAATTTATAATAATCTGGAAGGAATAAGTTGAGTAGGGAGAGTCAACACAGGTTTGTGAAGGGTAGGTTGTGCCTCACAAATCTTATTGAGTTCTTTGAGAAGGTGACCGACCAGGTGAATGAGGGTAAAGCAGTTGATGTGGTGAATATGTATTTCAATACGGCATTTGATAAGTTTCCCCATGGTAGGTTACTGCACAAAATATAGAGGCATGGGATTGAGGGTGATTTAGCAGTTTGAATCAGAAATTGGCAAGCTGAAAAAAGACAGAGTGGTGGTTGATGGGAAATGTTCATCCTGGAGTTTGGTTACTAGCGGTGTACCGCAAGGATCTGTTTTGGGGCTACTGCTCTTTGTTGTTTTTATAATTGACCTAGATGAAGGTGTGGAAGGATGGGTTAGTAAATTTACAGATGACACTAAGATAGGCAGAGTTGTGGATAGTACTGAAGGATGTTGCAGGTTGCAGAGGGATATAGATAAGCTGCAGAGTTGGGTTGAGAGGTGGAAAATAGAGCTTTATACAGAAAAGTATGAGGTGATTCACTTTGGAAGGCTCAACAGGAATAAAGAGTAATGGGCTAATGGTAAGATTCTTAATAGTGTAGATGAGCAAAGAGATCTGTGTCCATGTACATAGATCCTGAAAGTTGCCATCCTGAAAGTATGGATGGAATGTCTTTTGAGGAAAGGCTAAGGGACTTGAGGCTGTTTTCGCTTGAGAGAAGAAGGTTGAGAGGTGACTTAATTGAGACATATAAGATAATCAGAGGATTAGACAGAGTGGACAGTGAGAGCTTTTTTCCTCAAATAGTGACAGCTAGCACAAGGGGTCATAGCTTTAAATTGAGGGGTGATAGATATAGGACAGATGTCAGAGGTAGTTTCTTTACTCAGATTAGTAAGGGTATGGAATGCCCTGCCTGCAACGGTAGTAGACTCACCAACTTTAAGGCATTTAAATGGTCATTGGATAAACATATGGATGAGAATAGAATAGTGTAGGATAGATGGGCTTCAGATTGCTTTCACAAGTCGGTGCAACATTGAGGGGTGAAGGGCCTGTACTGCGCTGTAATGTTCTAGGTTCTAAGTTGAAATGGGGGTGGCTGTGTCTACAATGTGGTTGAATCAATGATCGTAGAACCAGTTTTTAATAAAATTCGCTCACACTCCAGCCCTTTAGTTTCCACTAGACCTCAGCTAAGCTGGGAACCTATACCGGGGAACCTTTACAAAATAATGTTGCAACTTCGGTTCTGGTCTCTTATGAGATGCAGCTGGTTCGGTTACATAGAACATAGAACAATACAGCGCAGAACAGGCGCTTTGGCTCGCGATGTTGTGCCGACCTGTGAACTAAGCTAAGCCCCTTCCCCTACACTATCCCATCATCATCCATGTGCTTATCAAAGGATTGTTCAAATCTCCCTAATGTGGATGAGTTAACTACATTGGTAGGCAGGGCATTCCAAGCCCTTACCACTCTCTGAATAAAGAACAAGCCCCTGACATCTGTCTTAAACCTATCATCCCTCAATTTGTAGCTATGCCCCCTCATACATGCTGACAGCATCATCCTGTGCAAAAGCATTTCACAGCTAGATAAATACCCAATCCTTTGCATAGAGGATTCATATACAAAGCTGGCTCAGGGATTGTCCTTCAGAAAGTTGTACATGAATCATGTGTCCTTGCAACCGTGTTTTCCAGGGATTGGGATTCCCAGGAGAATGCTACAATGAATATCCAGAATGGCATTACCAATATGAGACTGCCATTTTAGTTCTCATCAGCCTGTTCAATTTTTTAGCAGACAACGGAGAACGTTTTGCAAGGTCTATCTCGGGTCTCCATTTACCTAGATAACTTGTTAAAAACAGGGAAAACTAATAAGGGGCTCTTAGGGAACTCTGATATAATCCTAAAGGTGTTTTTCCAAGGCTGGTGTACACCTTAGAAGGGAAAAATGTGTGTTCCAGCATCCCCAAGTCACCTACTTGGGCTACAGGGTCAACAAGACCAGGTTACACTGTTGGAAGATAGTCAGGGTGATCAAAGGAGTTCCGGCTCCCATTTCTGTACTCGTGTAGTTCTTTCCTTGGGCTGGTGAATTATTATGGTAAGTTCATACATAACCTGGCATCCACTCTTTGCATCAACTCCTTAAACAGGGTCAGCCTTGGAAATGGTGGCACAGACAAAGCCCAGGCTTCAGTGAAGTGAAGACATGACGGATGTCACCCGCTTGATGCCTTTGCCGCTGGAAGAAGAGGATGAATTTCCACCGAGGGACTCCCAGCAGAAGAGGTGTATATGATGCTGAGTCAGAGGCACTGACCTGGTGCTGAATTGCTCCAGAGACTCTGCAAGAGAAAGGTCTGGCCTGTGTCCTTGGACTCAGAGTAGGAGGGATGTACTAATTGCAACAAGGTCAGCCAACTGGATCCCATAGAGTATGAGTTCCCTGATTGGGGCCATTATTGGGACTGAAATCTGTCCAATCAGGGAGCCCTGGCTGACATACAAAAAGGGGAGTATCAGAGATACTGACATTCTAGGACCTGACTCTGAATCAAGCTGTCAAGGACTTTAAATAAATAAAGGACAATGGATTTTAGCCTCTGTGGAGCAATTTCAAAAACTTACAAAGTCTCATGTCCTCCACAGAAGAAGTAATAAAACAATAGTGTTCTGCGTAGATTCAGCATGGGGGACAAAAAAGAACGGCAGTCAATAAATAAAGCCTCACCTTCCAGAACTTTGGGAAATCCCAAAGTATTTTCCAACAATGGAGTGGAAGCACTGATGTAAATTAGGTAATAGAGCAGCCAATCGTTCGACAGCAAGTCTCACAAACAAACAAATAATTTGTTGGTTGAGGGATAAATATTGTCCAGGACACTGAAGATCATTTGACTGTTAGTCTTTGTAACTGGATATTGGCAAGAAATGCTGGGTTCAAGCCAATGAAGTCCATATATCATGAATGGATCAAGAAAAAGAAAACATGATCATTTTGAAGGCTTTTGTGGGGTCAAGTTGAAGAAATAACTTGCGGTCATTGGATGGTTGCTGATCAATATTGTGCCTTTAAAGAGTGAAATTTCTCTGAAATTCTTCCTGGGAAGTTTGGAGCTGGTAACACATTATCTCATAGAGTAGTTGAGTGAGAACTGGATGCAGCTATGGAATAATGGGATTAATTATGATTTGTTCCACTGTGGAGCTAACATAGAGGGGTAATTGAGGACTCTGGGTCTGTACTTGATGGAGTTTGTGAGGGAGGGATCTGATTGAAACTTACAGAATACTGAGAGGCCTGGATAGAGTGAAGGTGGAGAAGATGTTTCCACTAGCAGGAGAGACTACGACCTGAGGGCACAGCCTCAAAGTGAAGGGTCAACTCTTTAGAACTAAGATGAGGAGGAACTTTTCCAGCCAGAGGGTGGGGAATCTGTGGAACTGGTTATTGCAGAGGGCTGTGGAGGCTAAGCCATTGTGTGTCTTTAAGACAGAGATAGGTAGGTTCTTGAACAGTAATGGGATCAAGGGTTATGGGGAGAAGGCAAGGGAAACACATTAGCTATGATTGAATGGCGGAGCAGACTTGATGGGTTGAATGACTTAATTTTGCTCTTTGGGTCTTATATAACAGGATGAATGGCTCCTTTTCATTTTGCAAACTTCTATGGTTTGGAATTAACACTTGATCAGACCAAAGTATGGATGATGGTTTCAGCAACTGTGGAGGGTACAGGAGAAAGTGATAACTTCTCTCTCAATGCTTTACTAATTCCTGAAACATCTAGTCAATCTCCTCATAGCCTTGTCAGCTCAATTCTCTTCTTGTAACAACCATTTGTCATGTCTGGTATTATTTGGATGAGTCTGTTATTTACCAGTTTAGTGTCCTATTTATAGCAGAGTGCTCAAAACTGCACACTGTAACTGTGTAGCTAGCCATTACCTTGAACGAATTTATCGCAACCATTCTCTGCTCCCATAATCCACGTCTCTATTTATGAAACCAAAATCCTACAGTTTTGTGTACTTGCACATTTCAAGGAATCGTAATATCAGCACTTCAACAGTTTGCATCCCATCCCTTCAGCATCTTTCTATTTGAGGTATGGTGAGAGGCTGGGAAGTTTTTCACTGGAGCACAGTACGTTGAGAGATGACCTAATAGGTTTATAAAATTGTGAGGGGTATAAATAAGGTGAATGGAAGGTGTCTTTTCAAGACTAGGGGGGATTTCAAGACTAGGGGGCATATTTTTAAGGTGAGAGGAGAAAGATTTTAAAAAGACCATGGGAGGATTTTTTTTAACAGAATGGTTTGTGTGTGGAATGACCTTCTAAAGGAAGTGGTGGATGTGGGTACTCTAACAATGTTAAAAAACACACATTTGGACAGGTACACAAATAGGAAATGTTTGGAAGGATGCAGGCAGTTGGGACTAGTTGAGTTTAGGATTATGGTCAGCATGGACTAGTTGGACCAAGGCATCTGTTTCTGTGCCATATGACACTATGACTCTCAGTACATAATCCCATTGCCCACTCCCTGTTCACTACTTGCCTGCATGAAAAAATAAAGGAGTTGTATTTCTGTGTTGCCTTGTATGATCTCTGAATATCTTAAACAGGCTTGGAGCCAGTGAGATAAGGTTGAAATAAGACAAAAGACTGCAGACTTGAAGATCTGAAATAAAAAGAGAACTTGCTGGAGAAACTCAGTAGGTCTGGCAGCATCTGTGGATAGAGAAAGCAGAGTTAACGTTTCAGGTCCCGTGATTCTTCAGAACACAAAGTGCTGACATGCACAGGAAGGCTTGCCCGAACAGCGTTGAGATAAGTGACCTATTCTATTAGGTGCTTGAGGCAGGCCATAAGACTGTATATCAGGAATAACTCACAAGAAAGATATTCTGGTTCCTGGAAATATAAACAGAAAATGCTGGGAATACTTTAGCAATTCTGTCAGCATCTGTGAACAGAGAACTGAAAGGTTCAGTAGAAACGCCTGCTCTCATTTCTTGAAGTGGGAATTACCATAAGAACGTAGGTCATAGGAGTAGAAATAGGCTATTCAGCCCATCCACTCAGTTCCATCAGTGAATGAGATCATGGCTGATTTTATCATTCTCAACTCCACTTTCCTGCATTTCCCCATAATACTTGATTCCCTTACAGATTAAGCCTCTGTCTTTCATTGCTTGAATATACTTAATAATCCAGCCTCGACAGCCCTCTGTGGTAAAAAAATTCTGTTAATTCACTCCGCTCTGAGAGAAGAAATTCCTCTTCTTTTCTCAAGTGGACAATCCCTTCTCCTGAGAATATGAACGTCCTATTTAATTAAACAGCCATTTAAAGAGAGAACTGCTCTTCTTTAAGAAACATTCTCTTTAAGAGGCAGTAGGATTGAAACTACTTCTGATTCAAGTAGACACGGCAGCAGAAGAAGGACATTCAGCCCATTGAGTCTGCTCTGCCATTCAAAAGGATTGTGGCTGATCTGATAACCCTCAACTCCACTTTTCCTGCATTTTTCCCTGTAATCCTTGACTCCCACACTGATTAAAAATCCATCAATCTCAGCCTAGAATATATGGACTGGGGTGTACAAAGTTAAAAATCACACAACACCAGGTTATAGTCCAACAGGTTTAATTGGAAGCACTAGCTTTCGGACCGCTGCTCTTTCATCAGGTAGTTGTTGAGGACACAATTGTAAGACAGCGAGGCTCCGAAAACTAGTGCTTCCAATTAAACCTGTTGGACTATAACCTGGTGTTGTGTGATTTTTAACTTTGTACAGCCCAGTCCAACACCGGCATCTCCAAATCTTGATTATAGGTAATGACCCCAACTCCACAACCCTCTGTGGTAAAACATTTTACAGACCAGCAACCCTGAGTGATATCAGATTTGAACTATCCTTTTCCCAACCTGCACCTGGATAAGGTCCTGGGTGGGAAGGCATATATTCGATCTCCCAATCTCCTATTCAATCCAGGTGTTTACGTGGTGAGTTATGGATTGGTCAATGGCCTCCTCCCACTATCGCTAGGATTATGAGGCACTTGACAGATGGTGAATGTTCGAACTGTGCCACCTTGGTAAGGGCAGGAAGGTGACCTGCTTTAAAGGCTATCAGTGCCTGATTGAGGTGACCTAGCTTCTTAGCTCCTGCCTGCAGTTCTGATTTCCCCCATGGCCCCCACTCTCACCATGTGGCATACAGTCAGGAGGGCGTTGCCCTGGGAGTCCTCAACATTGGCTCCGGACCCCGTGAAGCCTCATGGCTTCAAGTTAGACTCAGGCATGGAAACCTCCTGCTGATTACCATGAACAGTCCACCCTTGGCTGATGAATTGGTGTTCCTCCATTTTGAACAACACTTGGAGGAAATGCTGAAGGTGGCAAGTGTGCTCTGAGTGGGGAATTTCAATGTCCACCAACAAGAGTGGCTTGGCAGTGGGACTACTGATTGAGTGGTCGGGTCCTAAAGGACATAGCTGCCAGACTGGGTTTGCGGCAGGAAACCAACAAGAGGGAAAAACATACTTGACCTCATCCTTACCAATCTGCCAGCTGCAAATGCCTCTGTCCATGACAGTATTGGGAAGAGTGACCACTGCACATTCCTTATGGAGATGAAGTCCTGCCTTCACATTGAGAGTAACCTCCATCGTATTGTGTGGCACTAACTTCGAACTGATCTAGCAACTCAAAACTGGGCATCCATGAGGTGCTGCGGGCCATCAACAGCAGCAGAATTGTACTCTAACACAATCTGTAACCTCATGGCCCAGCATATCCCCCGCTCAACCATTACCATCAAACCAGGGGGAATCAATCCTGGTTCAATGGAAAGTGCAGGAGGGCATGTCAGGAGCAGCACCAGGCATACCTGAACATGGAATGTCAACCTGGTGAAGCTACCAGACAGGACTACTTGCATGCCAAACAACATAAGCAGCAGGAGATAGACAGAGCTAAGTGATCCCACAACCAACGGATCAGATCTAAGCTCTGCAGTCCTGCCACATCCAACAGTGAATGGTGATGGATAATTAAACAACTCACTAGAGGAGGAGGCTGTACAGATATCCCCATCCTCAATGATGGAAGGGTCCAGCACATCAGTATAAATAATGAAGCTGAAGCTTTTGCAGTAACCTTCAGCCAGAAATGTCAAGTAGATGATTCATCTCGACCTCCTCCTGTGGTCCTCAGTCTCACAGATACCACTCTGCAACAAATTCGATTTTCTCCATGTGATGTCAAGGATAATTGGATATCTCCAAAGGCCATGGGCCCTGACAACATTCCGGCAACAGTAACGAAGGTTTGTGCTTCCGAACCTTCCACTCCCCAATCCAGCTGTTCCAGTACTTCTAACACTGGCATTTATTCAACAATGTGATGAATTGCCCAGACATATCCTGTACACAAAATGCAGGACAAATCCAACCCAGCCAGTTACAGTCCCATCGGTCTACACTCGATCATCAGTAAAGTGATGAAAGGTGTCATTGACAGTGCTATCAAGCAGCATCTGTTCAGCAATATCCTGCTCAGTGATGCCCAGTTTGGGGTCACTTAGCTCCTGACCTCATACAGCCTTGGTTCAAACAGGGACAAAAGAGCTAAACTCCAGAGGGGAGATGAGTGACAGCCTTTGACATCAAGGCTGCATTTGACTGGGTGTAGCATCAAGGAGCACTGGCAAAACTGGACTCAGCAGGTATCAGGCAGCAACTCTCCGCTGGTTAGAATCATACGTGGCACAGAGGAAGATGGTTGTGACTGTTCAAGGCCAGTCATTTTAGCCCCAGGACATCTCTGCAGGAGTTCCTCAGGGTAGTGTCCTAGGCCCAACCATCTTCAGCTGTTTCATCAATGACCTTTTCTCCATCATAAGATCAAAAGTGGGAGTGTTTGCTGATGATTGCGCAATGTTCAGTACTATTCTCAACTCTTCAATACAGAAACCTGTTCAAACACAACAAGATCTGGACAATATCCGGCCTTGGACTGACAAGTGGCAAGTAACATTCGTGTCACACAAATGCCAGGCAATGACCATCATCAATAAGAGACAATCTAACTACCACCCCTTGGCATTCAATGGCGTTACCACCACTGAATCCCTCACTATCAACATCCTTGGGATTACCATTGGTCAGAAATTCAACAGGAGTCACCACATAAAAGTAATGGCTACAACAGCAGGTCAGAGGCTGGGTAATTCACCTCCTGACTTCCCATAGCCTGTCCATCATTGATAAGACACAAGTCAGGAGTGTGAGGGAATACTCCCCACTTGCCTGGATGGTGCAGCTCCAACAACACTCAAGAAGCTTGACACCATCCAGGATAAAGCAACCCGCTTGATGGACACCACATCCACAAGCATTCACTCCCCCCACCACTGACTCCACACTGAGTAGCAGCACTGTGTACTGTCTCCGAGATATACTGCAGAAATTCACCAAAGCTCCTCCGACAGCACCTTCCAAAACCGTGACCACTTCCATCTAGAAGGACAAGGGCAGCAGGATACATGGGAACACCACTCTCTGCAAGTTCCCTTCCAATCCACTCATCATCCTGAATTGGAAATATATTGCCATTCCTTCACCGTCGCTGGGTCAAAATCCTGGAAATCCCTCCCTAACGGCACTGTGGGTTTACCTACAGCACATGGACTGTAGCGGTTCATGAAAGCATTTCACCACCACCTTCTCAAGAGCAACTAGGGATGAGCAATAAATGCTGGCCCAGCCAGTCATACCCATGTCTCACAAGTGAATTAACAAAAAGGTCTGGGGCCTTGCTTGAGGGGAAGGCTTATCTGTGGGAAATCCCCAATGCCAACTGGCATGGGAAAACACAAACACTCAACAAGATTTTGCCCATTTCCATCCCCACAGATACTGCCTGACCTGCTCAATCTTTCCTGATGAAGGGTTTTTCCCGAAACGTCGATTTTACTTCTCCTCAGATGCTGCCTGAACTGCTGTGCTCTTCCAGCACCACTAATCCAGAATCTTGTTTCCAGCATCTGCAGTCATTATTTTTAGCAATATTCTTAACCCTCTGTTTATACATCAAGAATAACTATCCTTCAAAGTGGTACATAGAATTTTTTGGGGCCTCTTCAGAGGAGATGTAGATTTTGGTTGAACCCTCCAGTTGGAATATTGAAAGCTCTTTCTCTGAGCTGCACTGGGGCTCCAAGTTACGTTACCTGTTGAAGTCACTGGCGTGTGATTTGAAACATAGTCATAAAGTGTGGCGCTGGAAAAGGACAGTCAGTCAGGCAGCATCCGTGGAGCAGGAAAGCCAATGATTTGAGCATAAGCTCTTTATTAGGAGTATGGGGTGGGGGGCAAGGAAGCTGAGAGATAAATGGGAGGAGGAGACTGGGGGAAGGTAGTTGGGAATGCAATAGGTAGATGAAGGTGTGGGGGGGTGATGGTGATAGGTTGGAGTGGAGGGTGGAGCGGATAGGTGGGAAGAAAGATAGACAGGTAGGACAGTTCAAGAGGTCAGTGCCGAATTGGAGGGTGGGATCGAGGATAAGGTAGGGGGAGGGAAGATGAGGAAACTGGTGAAATTGATGTTGATCTTGTCTGGTTGGAGGATCCCAAGGTGGAAAATGATGCGTTCTTCCTCTAGGCATCAGGTGGCTAGGATTTGGAGGAGGCCCAGGATTTGCATATTCTTGGCGGAGTGGGAGGGGGAGTTAAAGTGTTCGGTCACAGGGCGATTGGGTTGTTTAGCGTATATGTCCCAGAGATGTTCTCTGAAATGTTCTGCAAATCGGCATCCTGTCTTCCCAATGTAGAGGAGACCACATCAAGAGCAACGGACACAGTAGAGTATGTGTGTGGAGGTACAAGAAAATCTCTATTGGCTGTGGAATGATCCATTGTGGCCTTGGATGGAGGTGAGGGGGTAAGGTGTGGGCACAGATTTTACATGTCCTGCGGTGGCAAGGGTAGGTGCCAGGAGGGGACGGTGGGTTGGTGGGGGAGCACGGACCTAGCAAGGGAGTCACAGGGGGAATGGTCTCTGTGGAATGCAAGTAAGGATGTGGAGGGAAATATACCTCTGTTGGTGGGGTTTGTTTGTAGGTAGCGGAAATAGAAGAGGATGATCTGGAGGTTGGTAGAATGGAAGATGAGGACTGGGGGGCTCTGTCCTTGTTGCAATTGGAGGGGTGGGATTCAAGGGCAGAGGTGCGGGTTTCAGGTTTGTGAATTTTGGGTAAGAGGTAGAACTGAGCCATGTGGGATTCCCAGACCATGAAGTTGGAGGCTGTGGATGGAAGATACCCTGAGGTGATGAGGTTATGGATAGTCTGGGAGATATTGGTTTAGTTGATGACACATGTCATCTACTGTGTCCATTGCTCTCAATGTAGTCTCCTCTACATTGTAGAGTCAGGATGACAACTTGCAGAACATTTTAGAGAACATCTCTGGGACACATGCCTCAAACAATCCCACTGCCCCATGGCTGAATACTTCAACTCCCCTTCCCACTCTGCCAAGGACATGCAGGTCCTGGGCCTCCTCCAAATTCTAGCCACCTGACGGCTGGTAGAACAACTCCTCATCTTCTGCCCTGGGACCCGCCAACCACACAGGATCAATGTCGATTTCACCAGTTTCCTCCTCTCCCCTCCCCCATCCTTTTCCCAGGTCCAACTCTCCATCTTGGCACCACCCTCCTGAATTGCCCTATCTGTCCATCTTCCTTCCCACCTATCCACTCCACCCTCCACTACGACCTATCATCATCACCCCCACCTCCACGTACCTATCGCATTTCCAGCCTCTTTCCCTCCAGCCCTACCCCCCCTCCCATTTATCTCTCAGCCTCCTTGGGATCCCCCTCATTTCTGATGAAGGGATTATGTCCAAATCATCGACTCTCCTGCTCCTCGGATGCTGCCTGACCGGCTGTGCTTTTCCAGCGCCACACTTTTTTATTCTGATCTCCAGCATCTGCTGTCCTCACTTTCTCCACAGGATTTGAAACCACAAACGTTTGCTTGTGTGGCAGGAGTGCAGCAGGCACTGAGTTATGTGGATGGGGTCCTTTCTAGTCAGAAGGTCAAGCTTGCCAGGAGCACCTGGGGGTTTCTGAGCTCCTATGTGCAGGACGAGTCATTCTCTAAAGGAGGAGAGTACAGTGAGCCCAGTACTCTCCCTGAACATCAGAGCTTCAGCAACAGAGTGTGAGCCTGCACCAGTAATACAGCTGGAGTTTCTGCAAACCCCCTGCCATTAATCAACGCTCATGGACCCCCAACACATTCTGGCCATGTCCCTATATCTATACAAGTCTTGAGTTGAAGCATTGAGCCCTCTCTTTCAGCATTATAAGTAAGAAAAAGCATTGTAAGTGAGATAGACTGTACTGGTGATGGAAGTGGCAGTCCTGGTGTGATTCTTGCATTGCAAATACTGTAGGCCTCTGTTCAGTGACACACTGTTCCCCGTATGTGATCCTATTTACACTGGGGCACTTCTACCTGAAGGATTGACTCAACCACTGGAGGGCCCTCCTCTCCTGAACTGCACAGCTTTATGATTGTCTACAAAGCATTGACGGAAACAGCAGAGCAGAACCTGCTTCTGCCAGTGCCTGTATTTGTTTGAGTTAAAGTGCTGAAAGCCTCTCATCAGAAAAGGATTATCCATAAACCCAGCCTTGTTGATTTACGTTGTTAATTATATAGAAGATACAGTGCAGCAGTGGGCCATTCATCCAGATTGGCTCATGGTATTGTTTCATGCCCCTCTTAAAGGTAAAGTCACCACAGAGAGAAATCACTTGGGGGTGAGTTTTGCGTGAGGGCAACCTCAAACAAGGGGTGAGGTTGTGAAGACAGGACCTTCATGGTAAACTTAGCCAATGCGGGAACTGAACCCACGCTGTATAGGTATCACCCTGTATTTTAAAAAAATCCATCCAGCCAATTGAGCTAACAGACCCTCCTTACAAGTTATATCTCCCCAAAAACATATCTGAAATAACTGCACAGAAGCTAGTGTTCCATCACCAAGTCACCTTTTATTTACATGTGCAGAGTACATGGACTCTGACCAGCCAGCTCAGAGCCACTCCCTCGACTGAGGAGATCTCCTGTTTTTTCCTTCTTGCGTTTTTTAAAATTTTCCCTCACACTAATGCCTAACTGCAGTATTTTTCCCCAGCACCCATGTCTTGTGTGTGCAGGTGTCAGACACAACAAGTGTGTAAATCTTTGTTAGATCTTCTATTTATTTTTTTCCTTTTTTTTGTAAAAGACACAAGGTGCACGAATCTTTATTCAAATTTCCACCACCAGTAAGAAAGATCTCCTATTTATATCTATCGTTCGGGGCTCCCTGATTACCTTACATTAACAGCCTCAATCAGGGAACACATAATCAATGAGATCCACCTGTCCCTGGCTCCAATCACTCTAACAGCCTTCTGTTCAATGCTCCTGACCTGACTCTTACATGCATCTATTTGCCTCGACTGCATATGGTAATACATTTTACACATTGTCTACATGAGTTGACTCAATGCCTGTCACATCATTTCTGGTAACGTTGTGGTGGTGTTAGGCCTGAGGAGAGTACAACACGATATTGAGGAGCAGCTACATCAGAAATGAAACAGAGATTATAAGCTGGCCTCGAGCTGTAGTCATCAGTGAAACAAAACAGCAGCTAAACCAATGAATTTGTCCGCCATGGATCAGCAGGTAGCTATCTTGCGCTTCTTACTCAGAAAGTTGTGGGTTATATTCCCCCTTCAGGCATTGGGTGTAGAAAGCAAAATGCTGAGGGAGTGCTCTACTATTGGAAGTTCTGCCTTTCAGGCCAGACTTTCAAACCTCTTAAGTGGATATAAAATATACTTGGTACTATTTTGAGGAATGCCCTCTGTTTAGTATTGTTCTCTCAGTTAAGATCAGGAAGCAATGATCTGGTTATTATTACACTTGTTTGATAGAGCTTGCTGTGTGTAACTGGCTATTTTGGTTATTCTCAGTGGCTATACTGCTGGTATTGGTTGAGGTTACCATGAAGCACTCTCCTTCTCAACCTCCCCCCTTGCCTGAGGCACGGTGACCCTCAGGTTAAACTACCACCAATCTTCTCTCTCTAATGAGAGACCAGCTTAATGGCCCTCTGGGACTGTGGTATCTTTACTTTTTTACTCTTCACAGGTCCTTCATAGATTGTAAAGCTCATTTGGTCATTCTGAGGTTGTGAAATACATTTTTACCATGTTTTTAAAAGAATGTTTTTAACACAATTCTTAAAAAAATGTCAATGTTATTCAGGCTGCTGTCTTTAGTTTGACAGGAGGGAAAAAGATAGGATACAATGATCTCGTCCCCCTGTTATGGTACACCTTTAAGTGGGTGTGGTTATCTTTACATTGCCAGAGGGGGTTTGATGCAAAATATCATGTGATTCAGACATGGTCACAAGTTCTCCAACTGTGTAATACTTCTGAGATGTTCAATTGATGAACCTGTGTGTTGTGTATTATATATGATTGGGGTGACTTGATGTCAAGGCAAAAAGATAAGAAAAACATAACATAGTGTCATCAGTGGGGTGACGATCATTTTCAAGCACATTACATATAATGTGGTGCCAGTGCTGATGCATGGCATTGGTAGCAATATTATGCAGCTAAAAACTTGTACAACTTGGTAGCTTCCTCAGAGACCAATACTGAATTACAGGATTTATTGCATCATTCCTGTAGTAAACACAGACACCCCTTTCAGAAGAGGATCTCTCCCTCTCTCACACAGATGTGTACCATTCCCCACTGGCTCCAACCTGAACTGATGAG
The DNA here is from genome assembly GCF_004010195.1 of Chiloscyllium plagiosum. Classification (NCBI taxonomy): domain Eukaryota; kingdom Metazoa; phylum Chordata; class Chondrichthyes; order Orectolobiformes; family Hemiscylliidae; genus Chiloscyllium; species Chiloscyllium plagiosum. The sequence continues at coordinate 9,270,262 of NC_057734.1, read as the reverse complement.
AGTTCCTTTGACGGAGTTGATAATGGGACACAGCAGATTGCTGAGGGCAGAAACATAAAATGGACCAAAATGGATCACCTATTTGAATAAACTGTTCAAAATGTGCCAGCTATTAAATATGATCAAGGACCACCCCCAAAGTTCATTTGGCATTAGCTGTATAAGTTACCTGATTGCAAAAGTATAACATTGTACTGGATGGAAATCAGAAATTGAAACAGGAAATACCAGAAATGCTCAGCAGGTCTAGTAGCATGTATGAGGATAGAAACAGAGTTAACATTTTATTACCTGGACGTCAATGACCTGAAGTGACCTGACAGACCCAACATTTTCTGCCTTGACTTAATAAGTTACATCACCAAGCCAGATTAAGTTGATATTAAGTTGTGACACATTATTGCCAAATTCCCCTTCAATTCAGTGATAAAGCTGGTATGTGCTAATGAGTCCTTTATTTTAGTACAGTGTAATTGGTTATTGACTTTTTTGTGGAGATCTGAGATTTGGGACTGAATGTACCTCAGGGTCATTAACCACAAGGCCCTCGAGTTCACCTCATTTCAATATAAGTCAATATCCTCTTAATGAAACAACGCTTTCTATCATTGTAAGCTCAGGGCAATTATAGAGGAAAGATCTTTACTTTGTTTCTGTTCCGTATTGTGCAGAAATGGAAGATAGGTTAATTTTTTTTCCTCTCGCTGCTTTTCCCTTGTGCTTTTACTGAAATGAATTTGATTTCTCTTGTCAGGATTTCTGATTCCAAGCCCCTTGGCTGTATCAGTCTGCAAGTGGTAATCAATCAGCTGCGCTTGCAGGCAAATTGCTTCCAGTGTCGTTCTGAGGTGGGGGCTGGGGTTAGATGGGGTAACTGTAAACAACTTAGACCCACTCTCCAGGCAGTTTTGTGTCTTGTCATTTGCTATATTGAACTTGAATTCCCTTTTTAAAACATGCAAATCAAACCTTGGATTTTGTTTCCATGGGGAACTGAATTAACTTGTATGGGATCTTGGATAGAACACACCAAGCATCATAAACTGCTCTCCTCTCCAATAGATGTCAGTGCGCACAGATAGCCACATTTTTGTCCCTCAGTCATTCTATTCATGTTCAAGTGCCACTCTGAGATTTGAGTGCACAAATTAATGCTGATCCTTCAGTGTGGTGCTGAGGGAGTGCTGCACTGTTGGAGCTGCTGCCCTTTCGACAGCACATCAAATTGAGGTCCCTTCAGCCTGCCTGTAGAAGATACCATGACGCTTACAGTCATACAGCACTGAAACAGACCCTTCGGTCCAACCACTCCATGCCAACCTAATCCCAAACTAAACTAGTCCCTTCTGCCTGCTCCTGGCCCATATCCCTCCAAACCTTTCCTATTTATGCACTTACTTAAGTGTCTTTTAAAACATTGTAACTGTACTTGCATCTATTACTTCTTCGTAAAGTTCATTCCACACAGGAACCACCCTCTGTGTTAAAGAGAAATTGCCCCATGTCCTTTTAAAATCTCTCTCCTCTCACCTTAAAAATATGCTCCCCAGTCCTGAACTCCCCCACACTAGCGAAAAGCTATAACCTTACATACCTCGCTCTGTCTAAACACTCTGTGATCTGTATGTCCTTATTTGCAATGATCTGTCTGTACTGCTTGCAAAACAAAGCTTTTCACCGTACTTAGGTACATGTGACTACAAATAAATTAAATCAAATCAAATCCTAGATGACATTTGTCCCTCAACCAAATCGCCACTATTGAAGGAAAGTCACTAACAAGGCTACAGAGAAAGGGTAGGGGAGTGGAACTAATTGGTTTTTTTCATCCACACTCAATGGGTCAAGTAGTCACCTCCTATGCTGTCAGGTTTTATCTAAATGAACGTGGCTGACACCGTGAACTAAGATATCTGGAATGGGCTAGTTTAAAGTGACCTGGCACAGGCTTCATCGACTGTTATCTTCTATAGCTTTGCAAGGTACTTCTGCCCTGCCTGAGTCGTTCTATGCTTGTGTGCAGTTACAATAACAATGATTAATAAATAGGAACAAAGTAAGGTAAATCCTATTTTATTACATAGAATACCAAGTTGTTCCCAGTAATTTGGAGGCACAAGTGTCCATAATTTCAGCACAATTTTAATTAAGATCTAGCATTTGGTGGCCTATCATCCACTCCTAATGACAAATTCATTGCTATAAGCTACAGCACAAAAGAAATCTGTTAGAGAAAGAATAAAGATGCTTTCAAATGCTTCCATCTTTGAAGACTAGAGGAACTCACTTGATATGTTACCTTCCAAAGGTACTGATAAAACTTGCTAGATTAATGAGTGCAGTTTTGGTTTGTTAAAAGAAAATGTTTTCCTTTGTTCCATATCCTTGGGGGAGGTCGAACAAGGGGGAATGCTCTTCTTACTCAGGAATGCCAGCATCTGGCTGAGCAAACTATTTAATTTTTCTTTTCCCTTCGTCCTTCTCTGTCAGACCAATGTCCCTGGGCTGCTAAATATTTGATGGTGATAGTGGATGATACAGCAGGGTCCCGCTGCGTGAAACACTTCAAATGTGTCAATCTCCAGCCTCTGCCTCTCAGTACTGTGCAGTGCTGAGGCTGTTTCTACCTCCAACTGGACTATCTCCCCTGAGGGCATGTATGGATGTGTTTGCAAAGAGTCAAGTTTTCCAATGCATGGAAAATCAGGATTTCTGACTGTGTGATTCTGGAAGGACTGCTTCATTTCCCTTCATAATTGTGCCTGGAAATTTGTAACACATAAAGTGATGCCAAAAGCTCAGTTATTACCTTGAGAAATTAACATTCCTAGCCCCCTGTATTGTTGACTTATTTATGTTTCTTACTGGGTGCAATACTTCTTTTTTGTTGTAAAAATGAGTCGAATTTTAACACTGGTTAGTTTGTTCCTTAGGCCCCTCCCCCCAGTAGCAGCCTGAAACCATTGTTGTCCTCATTCAGATATGGGTTTTGGACTCAGAGCCTGGTTGAGGAGGGCATCATTCGTCAGTTCCAAACTTGTGAACAAGCAAATGCAAGCAACCAGGAGGCAGTCTGCAATGGTGATCCTTTCAAGGGGTTATCATCAGCTCCTACGAAGGTGAGCCTCTGCTGCGGTTTTAGACATTACTTTAAGGCTGACATATTTTGGCCCAGTCTTACCTGGTTTTTGTGGTGGGTTTCCATTACTGCTAAAGATGTCCATGTCTTCTCTGTCACCAAGACTAGCTTTGTATCACTCTCTGTCTCTATTCTGCCTCAGCTCATCTACTGTCAGAATCTTCATTCGTGCCTAGTTTCAGACATGGCTATTCCAATACTCCCTGTCTTTCACCTTTTATAAATTCCAGTTGATCCTAAAATCCACTTCTTGCATCTTAACTGGGAGCAGGCACCCATGTGCTCACTGATTTACTTTGGATTCCAGTCCCTCCACTTTAATGTCCTCTGCCTCATTACCTTTCTCAAAGCCATCTCTCTAGCCTTCTCTGTTACCTTGACCATCTGAGAACTCTGCATTCCTCTAACCATGGCCATTCATTCCCTCTCCCCTTCCATTCATGACTGTACCATGAGGGTGACTGTGGAAATTCCTTCTTCATTTCTCTTCCTCATTTGCCGGCATGAACCTGGACATTCCACACTCATGATTTCCCCCTTCCCCCAAAGGTGGGCATGCATTGTAAAGTCGTCCTAGTCTCTCATTAGATGGTGAGTTTAACCTCAGAAAAGGAAAGAGGTTGAGGAGGGGGGACTTTTACCAGTACAGGAATTGAACCCACACTTTTGGTGTCACTTGGTATTGCAAACCTGCTGTCTAACCTACTGACCTAACCCTAGAACATGACTAAGAAATGTTTGGCAGGATATGGGCCAAATGGAGGCCTGTGGGACTGGTTTAGTTTGGGATTATGGTTGGCATGGACTGGTTGGACCGAGGGGTCTGTTTCCATGCTGTATGACTCAATGACTCTATGCCAGTAAAATGCTGGCCACCTCTGAACTGAGTGTGAATAGATTTGAACAGGAATAAGTATTGCAACTTGCCGTACAGCTGTGGTCATCAGCGACTGAGCTGCTGCAGTTCCCACCTGCAGAGGGAGGAAGACCATTGTCTCCTGGTGTCTTTCATCACAGACTTTCTGGCTCTTCCCCACCGTCTTCAAAGGACTGGTAACCTTCCAGCCCTATAGCCTGTTATCTCGCAATGGGAACCTGTCTCAATCAACTAGCTGACTTCCATTTCTAATGGCCTTTCCTTCTCCCTTTGTCGCCCCCGTCCAACTGATTAGCCCTTTCTCGGTTATTGTTGCTGTTTGTGTTTATGAATCAACAAAAGGCTTCTAGTTGAAGGGTCTGAGTCAGAACACTTATTAAATACTCCTTTTGTAAGATAATTGCACAAAGTAGTTTGAGTACAGTGTTCATATTATAGACTTTCAATTTGTAAATAACTGCAACAATCATAGCGAATCAGTTTGCTTTTAACATCTATGAGTCAATTGAGAAAAGCCAAATGGATTGCCATTCTTTGTGAATCAAAATTAAATATTTTTCCTGCATAACCACAACACTTTCAACAGAGTTCTTACTTCACAGAGATCTGCATGCTCACACATCTCTCTTATACCAACAGACATGCACACGTGTGCATACGTGCATGGCCATCCACACACAAACACACATGCAGACAAAAACTGCATGAATAAATGTAAAAACATGTACATATAAAACTGACATGTGTAAATACATGCATGTCAAATGCACATATAAAAACACACATAAATGTGCACGTAAACACGTACACATGTAACCATGCATGCAAAAAATTAATGCATGTAAACACACACACAAACACATAAAATACATGCACATATAAAAACATGTAACCATGCACACTTAAAAATACATATGTGTAAATACACACACTTGTAATCATACACATATATACACTCATAAAAACACACATGTGAACAAGCACATGTTAACATGCACACATGAAAATGCTCCCACATATAAGAACACACCAAAAAATGGACAAACAAACAATTGTGCATGTTATATTATTTTTATCACAGATTTACTGCAGTGATTTTGTCTGTGGGAGGATCTGCTCGTCATCTCCTCTCCCCCATTATCTTCAGATGATAATAATCCTGAACCGCAGCTGCTAAATGAAGCTGGAGCAGTTCTTCACGAGGAGGTCAGGGTTAATTGGAGAGGCATCCATAAGCATCTCTGGGTGGCTAGATTCAAACTGGAGAATTGTACGGGATCAGAGGGATCTGGATGAAAGCTCTTTTCATTTAGTTTAAAGAAAATAAACAAATGAACTATTAAAGGGGCACTGCTGCATAAACAAGACTTAAAACAAATGTAGAAAATTAAATCAAACTGTCCTTTCAGCCCTGATATTGCATTCCAGCCCCTGTGGTCCCCCTGGTTGTGGAAGGCCTCAAGCATTTCCATGGACACTATAAGCTCGATCTTCAGAGGCACTCTGGCATGGATATAACCATGGAAAAGAGGCAGGCCATTGGGTCTAATGACTTCTTGGTTAATGATCTGGCTAGTTATCACTTTGGCAGGCCCAGGAGCAGACCCACGAAGAAGTCTTCTGTTCAGCCCACTCCTGTTTGTATGAGTAGCTAAAAATTAGGAACATGGGGTGGAAGTGCAACCAAATGCTGAGCAGAAGTCCCTTTAAAACATAATAGAGGAGCTGTAATCTCACAAAACTTGGATATAGATGATATTGGGACTCCTCAAGTCTGCACGCTCAGGCATTAGTGAACCTGCTTAGCCCTTTCTTGCATGGGACTGCTGCCTTTAACACTGACCCATTGTATTACAATGGATTTGGATGAGCCAGATCTATCACAATTGAGATCAACCAACTGCACAACGCTTGTGTTCAACTTGGGAAATGTATTTCTTTGAGATATAAAACAGGTTCTTCTATTTCCATTTTAAAAATTCATTTATCACCTCTAGGCAAAGGGATGGATGAATATCTGCTCCTAGGTCTTATGCACAGAATCAGGGATTTGTTACAGCATTGTAGGAGTCCATTTGGCTTGTTGTGTCGAGCGTCAACTCTTTAAATGAACAGCACTTAGTTCCACAATGACATCACCACAGGAAATGACATCAACTCAAGGAAACCTAAGTACATAAATGGTAAGTGGGTCACTAACACCAATGCTTCACCGAAGGCTGACTGATGTCACCTAGTACAGCGATAAAACATCTAAAAATGAACCTTCCAGCTCTGCGAGCAAGCTTACATCCAGAACCTCAACATGAGCTACAAATTTTCTCAAAACTTGCTAATGTAGTCCCACTCTTTCACCCTCTCTTTGTCACCTAGCACTTCTTCCTTTTTAGATAATATTCCAATTCTATCTTGAATGCCTCCATTGAACCCTCCTGCATCACACACTAGGTCAGCACATTCCAGATTTCCATGGCCAAAACATTTTCCTCTTGGCTCCATTGCTGCTTCTACTAATTGCCGAAAACATGTAAACTCCTGATCCTAATCCTGCTACCAATGGAAATGGTTTCTACTGATCTAATCTGCCAGACCCTCATGGTTTTGAATCCTTTATATTATGTCTCGCAGTCAATTTATCAATATGCCTTTTAGAGAAAAGCTCATGATATTATCAATGTATCAAAGCATGTGGCCTGAGAGTAGAAATGGCTCATATTCCATATTACCTAGGATCACATGAAGCATGGCACTGTACTATAAATAGGTTAGTCTGTAACCTAATAGCTAAATATTCACTGAGACACTTATGTTCCTGAGGAATAAGACCATAAGACATAGGAGTGGAAGTAAGGCCATTAGGCCCATCGAGTCCACTCCGCCATTCAATCATGGCTGATGGGCATTTCAACTCCACTTACCCGCATTCTCCCGTATGCTTAATTCCTTGTGACCTCAAGAATTTATCAATTTCTGCCTTGAAGACGTTTAGCGTCCCAACCTCCACTGCACTCTGTGGCAATGAATTCCACAGGCCCACCACTCTCTGGCTGAAGAAATGTCTCCGCATTTCTGTTCTGAATTTACCCCCTCTAATTCTAAGGCTGTGTCCACAGAATGTAATATTTGTACATAATTGTTCTAGAAAATGTCTGTCAGATTCTTCAATACCTCAACATCCATGCCTAGTTTCTTAAATGATGAGGCATAGCATAAACATTGCTGTATCAGGTGAAATGCCCTGTTGGAAGCTGGGTTGAGCTCTGATGAAGAGTCATCTAGACTTGATATGTTAGCTTGCTCTCTCTCCTTGGACAAAGTTTAAAATCACACAACATCAGGTTATAGTCTAACAGGTTTATTTGGAAGTACTGTTGGAACCTGTTGGATTAAAACCTAGTGTTTTGTGATTTTTAGCTTTGTCTATCCCAGTCCAACCCCGGCACCTCCTTGAATGTTGCTTGCCCACTGTGATCTCCATCACTTTTTGTTTTCTGTTGGAAGCAAACTCACACTACAGTAGTTATGGTGGTCATCTATAAAAGATTTTGACATTTTAGTTGTAGATATTTGGAAACCTAATTGAGGATCACTCAGTTACAGATTTGGACAACAGAAAATTTGGACAAAAAAGACTTTCTCACCCTTAAGCAGTGTTAGTTTCTGTGATTATAAATATCTGTAGTTGGAACATTAACTGCCAAGAAACTAGAACTGATTTCCTTTTGATTTAGAATAAAAGTTATTTCAAGCTAAATTAAAATTATAAGTTTGTCTTAATAATAAAAAAAGACTGTATTGCACCCTTGAGCTGGAATACAAGGGACCTGGGTTTGTCAGTAAGGAAACTTTGTGAGTTTGCAGAAAATGTTGAATAAATATATGTTTCGAAGACTCATTGTCAAGGCTCATGTAGAAGAAAAGTCATCTGGTCAAGGACCCAGGAGATTATCAGCATCAAGCAGACTGTCACCAACAGTAATCAGTCAGTAACTTTAACATCATGTAATGTCCCAGGGTACTCATTCAAACTCAAAGCAGTAAACTTGCCTTCCAAAGATGTCTTCTTCTTGGGTCAATAGACTTTATTTACCACTGTTACCTTGAAGTATATTAGCAGTGGTACCCTTGTTTTACATTACAAGTATAGTTTGTTGCATGACAGCAATTGATATATTAACATTAATGTAAGTTTAATTACAGCTATTGGGAGCCAGAAATTACATAACTACCTCCATTGGACATCATGCCTCATTATCTCTCCAAAAACTGATAGTATTAACTTTTTGAAAACCCTTACCTTATACCACAGAGTGTAGACCTAAATTTTATGCTCACATCCCTGCCATAGGACTTGAACATAGAGTTACCTGACCCAGGGAGAGGGTAGTGCCACCAATTGAACCATGCTTAACATGAGGAAGAGTCAACACCAATACTGCAGAGAGAAAGGAGAAGATTTAGTTGTTTACCCGACATGTGCCTCTCTGATGTGAAAAGTTAATTTGTGATCATGAACTAAATTTGGCGCTGTGCCTGAAGGACTGACACAATCTCATACCTACCAGTATTACATAAGAATTGACTTTAAGGCAAGTCGTCTTCATTAACTTGTATTAGTTACTGTCAAATTCAAGGTTTTAGCAGGCAAAAGACAAATGAGTTGGGTGCTAGATTTATGAGATCCTGGTTGGAAACATTCAATGCTTGGTCTCGTCTGGGTAACCAAGTGTGTTTACATGTTTTGTGAGGCAAGTAGGTTAGATAAAATAGGCAAAAAGCAATGCCTTGTAATAGAATTCTGTGCTGTAATTTAACTGTTATTATACCATAAAATTGATAGTCTGATGGCTCCTCGTAAAAAGCATCCTGTGAATAATTTGATATTGTAATTGTATTCAAATGATGTGGAAAGATTCAGCAGTTTTCACTTCATTAGGACTGTGGTGTTGACTTGGGTTGAGGATCCAGGCTCTGTCTATGTAAACTAACCGCATGGTTTGCCTGGCTTTGGACTGTATCCTGATTGCTGTGGTGTAAGTGTTTGTTCCACGGTTTCTCATGTTGCCAAGGCAATTAAGAAGATGATAGAAAATTGGCCATGGGTGAACTAATGTAGAGCAGGCCCAAGACCACTCAGCTCAGTGTTAAGCAATAGGCTTTAGTCAACACAATCAGAGATACGTCAGTGTTAGAGCAGCTTGTGTGGGGGGTAGATAGTGTCATCGAGCCATACAACACAGAAATGGACCCTTCGGTCCTACCAGTCCATGCTAATCATAGTCCCAAACAAAACTAATCCAATCTGCCTGCGCTTGGTCCATTTATTATTCATGTACTTACCAAATGTGTTTTAAACATTGTAATTGTACCGTCATCCATCACTTCCTCTGGAAGTTAATTCCACACATGAAGCACTCTCTGTGTAAAAAAGTTGCCCCTTGTGTCTTTTTTAAATCTTTATCCTCTCACTTTCAAAGTATGCCTCCTAGTCTTGAAACCCTCTATCCTGGGGACAAAAAAATACCTGCCATTCACCTGACCTGAACCCCTCAACAATTTTATAAACCTGTATAAGGTCATTTGTCAAACTTCAATGCTCTCCAGTGAAAGAGGACCCTTTGGAATTGAAATGTCCTCCTGATGCCTCCCTGCTTCTCTAAGATACTGCTCAAATGCTACCAATTTGATCAGGTTTTTGGTCATCTGATGTAAGATCTCCTTATGTGGCCTGGAGTTACATTTTATTTTGTAATGACCTTCTAAAATGCTTTTGGTATTTTTTTAAAAATCGAGGTGCCTTATAAGCATGCTCTTGTAGCTGTTGTTGGTGTAATTACTATTTCCTGACCTTTGTGGAAAGTGTCAAATCTTGGAGTACGGTCACACAAACCACTAGTTGGCCTCTGGTGTCCCATGCAGGAGACTAATGTTCTCTCATCAGCATTGCCAGCAAAGCATCAAGCATGCAATCATAAGGGCACCAGAACTCAACCTTGCCCTGAGTCTGGCTCACACACACTCTCTGGTTTTACTGGATGGCAGTTAGGAATGTGGGCTTTAGCTGCTGGTTTATTCCTCTCCTTGTCAATCCCTTGAGAAGATTTGCACATGACACTTTTGTGGAAACACAGCCAATTGATTAAATCTGGCCATTTCCTCAGTGTGTGTGTGTGTATACATTAATATTGCTGCAATCATGAAAAACATGTTGTTATATATCAAAATATTCTTTCGTCAGGACCTCAGAATATCACCCATCTGGAAGGAAAAAGGCAGCAGATATATAGGCATACTCACAGGGAGTGATAGCAAAAGTGAAGACTGCAGATGCTGGAAATTAGAGTCAAGATTAGAGTGGTGCTGGAAATACACAACAGCATCCAAGGAACAGGAAAATTGACATTTTGGGTTCCTGATGAAGGGCTCCTGCACGAAACATCGATTTTCCTGTTCCTCGGATGCTGCCTGACCTGCTGTGCATTTCCAGCACCACTCTAATCTCATGGGGAGTGATGGCTGAGTGGTATTATTCTTTGTTTGTTAATCCAAAGACTCAGGTAATGTTCTGGGGATCCAGGTTTCAATCCTGTCATGGCAGTTTTGAATTCAATAAAGAATCTAGAATTAAGAATCTAACAATGACAGTGAATGATTGTCAGGAAAAACCCATCTGGGAAAGAAATCTGCCATCCTTAACAGGTCTGGCCGACATGTGACTTCAGACCCACAGCAATGTGGTTGACACTTAACTGTCCTCTGGGCAATGTCCTCTTCCTGTGAATGAATTTTTAAAAAACAACACTTGCAAGTTCCTCTCCAAGTCACATACCATCCTGATTTGGAAATATGTGGCCATTCCTTCGATTTCACTGGGTGAATATTCTGTAATCCCCTTCCAAACAGCTCAGTTGTTGTACTGACACTGCACAGACTGTAGCTCACTACCACCTTCTCCAGGTCAGTTAGTTAAAAGCAATAAATACCAGCCTAACCAGCGATGCCCAGATATTGCAAAAGAATAAAGATAAAGCCTACATTTATCTCTTGTTGAGAGAGGTGAATGTTATTGGACTAGTAATCCAGATTACACTCAGGCTAACTCTTTGCAAACACTGGTAAAAGTCTGATCATGCACCACAGTAGTTCAAAGGCAGCGCGCCACTGTCTCTGCCAAGATAATTAGGGATGGGCAACACATGCCGGTCCAGCCAGCGATATCCACATCCTATGAAAGAATAATAGAAATAGCATCCTTATCTTGGGTGGCATGGTGACTCAGTGGTTGGCACTGCTTCCTCACAGCACCAGGGACTATGGTTCGATTCCACCCTCAGGCAACTGTCTGTGTGGAGTTTGCACATTCTCCCTCTGTCTGTGTGGGTTTACTTCGGGCGCTCCCATTTCCTCCCACAATCAAAAGATCTGCAGGCTACATGAATTGACCATGCTAAATTGCCCATACCATTCAGGGATGTGTGGGGTGGGTGCATTACTCAGGGATAAATGTAAAGGAGTAGGGGAATTGGCCTGGGTAGGTTACTCTTCGGAGGGTCGGTGTGGACTGGTTGGGCCAAATGACCTGTTTCCACACTGTAGGGATTCTATATTCTGTGTACTCATTGGTATTTTATGCTTAAATGCCACAACCAATTTGTAGATGGTGAGGAAAATAAATATGTAATACTCCAATTATTTTGATTTTGGTTTCAGTGCAAGGGATTTTGGTGCTGATACTGGGAGAGTTCCCTATTCTTCATGTTATGGGTTATTTATGTCCACTTTAACCTGGTCAGAGCCTTTGATTTATGTCTCATCACAGTGCAGTAGGCCCCTCTATACAGCACTGAAGTGTTAGCTTAGATTGTCTGCCGTGTTGAGGCTTGAACCAGTGGCTTTTGATTCATAGATAAGAAGGAGACCTGCTGAGCCTAATTACTTTGTCTGCCTCTTGTTAATTCATTAACTGCAGAGCCAAGCAACTTTTTTCCCTGGAAAGTGCCTTGAGACATTTTACGACGTTAGAAGGAGCAAGCTGTTGTTCGGAAAACGTCAGATATTTGAAATGAAGGCATGAGTATGGCTTTTTTTCCTTTTACCTATTTAATGGTAACATTAGTGAGAATTGGTGGTGTATTTCACTCCATTACTTTTAAACAACCAGTCTGTGTTACAATGACTTCACTCCCTATTGTAGTGTGAAAGAGGTGACAGTGAACAATAATTAAAACATTGCCTCTTATCTCCTTAGAAACTGTTGCCTCCTGCTCCAACACAGTTAATCCTTATTCCCCTGAATTCAATTTTTCCATACTGCTTATTCCAAATAATTAACAATGAAAAACAAAATTGTACATCACAGGATCATGATTCAATTTCTTTTAAGTGACTGACCTGACAGTGTGCAAAAAGCAGAAACTGCAACACTTTCATCGGATTAGTATGTCTCTTGAACAAACTGACAAATTGCCGTTGAGAGTGCAGAAATCTTAAGGTCTTTACAAAGCTTAACTTCACTGCTTTATCGACATTTTTCTCCATAATTTGCTTTGTTTGAAAAGACTGTTAAAAAGATGTATGGAATCCTTTACCTTATTAAGAGAGAAACAGAATACAAAAGTGAGGAAGTGAACCACTGGGGATCCTCGGGTCAGCTTTATGTTCAATTCTGTGCACCACACTTTAGCATGAATATGAGGGTCTTGGTGAGAGTGTAGATGGGATTGGAGCAGGGATGGAGGAGCTGGGGCTATTGTCCTCACAACAGAGGAGATATAAGAGGAGATCTGATAGAAATATTCAAAACCGTGCAGGGTGTAGATACAATAAATACAGACAAACTGTTTCTAATGTCGTACTGGGTCATTAACCAGAGGATACAGGTTTAAGGCAAGTGAACCAGAGGTGACGAGACAAACATTTTTTTTCACACAGTGAATGTCATGATCTGAATGTTCTGTCTGTACAGAGAACGGAGATAGAATAAATAGGAACATTTCCACAGAGGCAGCTGAATACTTGAAAGGTGTATTGAAAGACATGGTTAGAATTCACACAACACCAAGTTATAGTCCAAAAGGTTTATTTGGAAGCATGAGCTTTCTGAGTGCTGCTCCTTTGTCAGGTAAAATCAGGCAGAGCTTCACCTGGTGAAGGAGCAGCACTCCGAAAGCTCGTGATTTCAAATAAACCCTTTGGATTATAACCTGGTGTCATATGACTTCTGCCTTTGTCTACCCCAGTCCAACACCAGCACCTCCACATCATGGAAAGATATGAGAGGAGATGGGAAATGTGATTATTTGGATCACTCCAGCAAAGAGCCAGTTTAGGTATTGAGTGGTGAATGACCTTCATTTTGGCTATGGCATTCAGCAATGGCATGGGTCATTCTGTACTTCAAGCAAGCCACCATTTTCATGCTAACCTACAGAGTCCAGAGGTGGGAAGGAAATTCAATCATGGGTCTTACCACCCAGAACTGATGGAACTGAGAAACTGCTGGGGCTCTGGGAGACCACTGCTTTTCCTCATTAAATGCCCTACCCCTCTTCAATTTTGCTCCCAGTGAAAACAATCCCACCCAACGTTTCATGGAAAGGGGAAATCTGCAACAGGATGCATGGCCAGAGACTGACGTAGGAGAAAGGGTCCAAGTTAAATGGGGATGGCAGTGGGGCAAGACGAAAGACAGGTCATGTGCAGATTTCATTGGTAGTACCATCATGTTAACTACTGAGATCATACTGTTAAAAATCACACAACATCAGGTTGTAGTCCAACAGGATTATTTCGAAGCACTAGAAGCGCTGCTCCTTCAGTGTGTGTCATCCTCCTGGAGATCATTGTGGTTAGCTGCTTAATGCAGGTGTGTGAAAATCAAAATATTCTCATTTCTGAATGAGACTCTGCTTATAACAAGTATCTGCATGATCAAGTTGAGAAGGAATGGGTTCAATGTATTGTGAATGATACTGATCAGTAAAAGTACAAGTTTTAATGTTTCGGAAAATAAAATACCAAAAAGATAGCAAAATCCTAGGGGTTGTCAATGACCGGAGACTCAACCAGACTCGCCAATGGCTACAAGGACAGGTCACAGGCTTGGAATATTTGCAATGAGTAATTCATCCCTGCCTCCCCAAAGCCTGTCCACCCCCTACAAGGCACAAGTCAGGAATGTGATGGAATATTCCCCACTTGTCTAGATCGGTGCAGCTCCAACAACACACAAGAAACCTGACACCATCCAGGACAAAGCAGTCCATTTGATTGGCACCATATCCACAAGAATCCACTCCCACCAACACCGACACTCCATAGCAGCAGCGTGTACTGTCTACAAGATGTGCTGCAGAAATTCACCAAAGATTTTCAGACAGTACTTTCCAAACCCATGACCACTTCCATCTAGAAGGACAAGGGCAACAGATACATGAGAACACTGCAACCTGAAAGTTCCCCTCCAAGCCACTCACCATCCTGACTTGCAAATATATCGCTGTCCCTTCACTGTCGCTGGCTCAAAATCCTGGAATTACCTCCCTAAAGGCATTGTGGATCTACTGACAGCATGTGGATTGCAGGGGTTCAAGATACCATAAATGTTGTTGGATGCGAATCTTATCAGATTGAGTGGAGAGACAGATAGAAACGATGAGGAATTTGCAACAGCAACAGTATGTGATGGATGGCAGTTATAGGAAGGGGGGAAAGTCTCAGATACAGTCACATAGATGGGTTAACTCCAGGAAGGGTGAGAGGTCAGCACCTAGGGCAGGAGTCTTTTGTGGATATACCCATTTCAAACAGGTATGCTGTTTTGGAAAATGTAGGGGGTGATGGATTCTCAGGGGAATGTAGCACGAACAGCCAAGTTTCTGGGATGGAGACTGGCTCTAATGCAATGAGCTTCCAAGAGATCAATTCTGTTAGGGAATTCTGTAGTCCAAGGTACAGACAGACGTTTCTGTGGCCAGCAGAGAAAAAGCAGAATGGTGTGTTGTTTCCCTGGTGCCAGGATCAAGGATGTCTCAGAGAGGGTGCAGAATGTTCTCACAGGAGAGAGGGGCCAGCAGGAAGTCATTGTCCACATTGGAACCAATGACATAGGAAGGGAAAAGGTTGAGATTCTGAAGGGAGATTACAGAGAGTTAGGCAGAAATTTAAAAAGGAGGTCCTCAAGGGTAGTATATCTGGATTACTCCCAGTGCTAAGAGCTAATGAGGGCAGGAATAGGAGGATAGAGCAGATGAATGCATGGCTGAGGAGCTGGTGTATGGGAGAAGGATTCACATTTTTGGATCATTGGAATCTCTTTTGGGGTAGAAGTGACCTGTACAAGAAGGACGGATTGCACCTAAATTGGAAGGGGACTAATATACTGGCAGGGAAATTTGCTAGAACTGCTTGGGAGGATTTAAACGAGTAAGGTGGTGGGGGGCGGGGACCCAAGGAGATAGTGAGAAAAGAGATCGATCTGGGATGGGTACAGCTGAGAACAGAAGTGAGTCAAACAGTCATGGCAGCCAGGGACAAGGTAGGACTAATAAATTAAACTGCATTTATTTCAATGCAAAGGACCTAACAGGGAAGGCAGATGAACTCAGGGCATGGTTAGGAACATGGGACTGGGATATCATAGCAATTACAGAAACATGGCTCAGGGATGGGCAGGACTGGCAGCTTAATGTTCCGGGATACAAATGCTACAGGAAGGATAGAAAGGGAGGCAAGAGAGGAGGGGAAGTGGCATTTTTG
>NC_057734.1:9217657-9251941 GCF_004010195.1 Chiloscyllium plagiosum | reverse complement strand
AGGGGAAAGATATAAAAGAGACCTCAGGGGCAACTTTTTCATGCAGAGGGTGGTATGTGTATGGAATGAGCTGCCAGAGGATGTGGTGGAGGCTGGTACAATTGCAACATTTAAGAGGCATTTGGATGGGTATATAAATAGGAAGGGTTTGGAGGGATATGGGCCAGTTGCTGATAAGTGGGACTAGATTGGGTTGGGATATCTGGTCGGCATGGACGGGTTGGACCGAAGGGTCTGTTTCTGTGCTGCACATCTCTGTGCCTCTATGACTCTAAGGCATCTTGTCACCACTTTCTCAAGGGGCAACTAGGGACGGGCAATAAATGTTGGCCCAGCCAGCAACACCCTCATGCCATGTGTGAAGAAATAAAACAATTGCATGCTAAGAAATGGTCATTGTTCAGAATAAGGGTTAGTGGGAATGGCTGTATAGGTTACAGCACCTTAGTAG
Source organism: Chiloscyllium plagiosum (assembly GCF_004010195.1). Classification (NCBI taxonomy): domain Eukaryota; kingdom Metazoa; phylum Chordata; class Chondrichthyes; order Orectolobiformes; family Hemiscylliidae; genus Chiloscyllium; species Chiloscyllium plagiosum. Next base: position 9,251,490 of record NC_057734.1, on the reverse strand, counting down.
ATTGACTTGCTGCACTTCTGAAAAGTTTAAATTCATCCTTGGTTTTAAAAGCCCTTGTTTTATTTGATATAGTCTTGCTGTTCCTTATATAAGGTCTGTGGCCATCAGATTAGTCTAGTTTAGTTTCCAGCTTCTTGCCCTTAACATTCTCCAGCTTTGCAATCTGAGCCATAGACCCCTTGTTGTCTTAGCTGTTGAAAGAAAGATCAGATTTAAATCAGGAGCTCACAAATCAAAAAGAGAAAAAAGGGAACCTACTCGATCACTTCTTCCTGTAATTTGGAGACACATTTTAACACCATTAATTGTATAATTATTACAATCAGTTATAAGCTTGGCAAAGCAGTTTTCATGATGGATGTTGCAAGCTATCAGGAACTTCAGGATGCCATTGTAAGATAAAATTAAATTTTAATAAATCAATTCCTTTAATATTCAGTGATGAATATTCCAAAAAAATGCTCACATTAACACCATACAGTCCTTTTCGTAATTCCAGACTTAATTCACTTGGTGAGAAGCATTTGTTTTTCAATTTAATGTCCCTTTTATTCTACAGCTCTTCAGATCATTAAATTGGACCTTGAAATTCCTAACAACCCTGTGTTTGCTTCTGTTTTTAAATGTATAATGAGGGAGACATATAGTACCATTGAACCTGACCATTCATGGGTTGTACATTTTTGCCCTCTCACTTATTACTTTGCCTTCATATCTGATTCTGATCAATATCCCACCACTTCTGTCTATGACAAGAGCTATCACTGGCACTAATTTACAGCCTGTACTTGCCAAAATCAATACAAATTCATTCTTAATCTTAAAGGATGTGAAGTAAAATGATAGCACTACCACTTAATGTCTGCAGGCTTTTTTTCTCTCCATCTCTGTCTCTGCTCTCTAAACAACAACTTGCAATTATCTAGCTGCTTTAATGTTGTGCAACATCCCAAAATGCATTGCAGGACCTTACTTAGATAAAAAAAAATTGACCCTGAGTCAAAAAAGGAGACAAGTGACAAGGAATTTGGTTAAAAGGTGTTTTAAGAAGAATTTTATAGGAAGCTAAAGAGGAGAATGGATTTAGCAAGGTAATGCCAGAGGGTCGATATAGCTGAAGGCACGACAGTAATTACAGAGCAGAGGGACCGTCTCTCTCAGTTTCTCTTTGTCCCTTTCTCGATATATGTGACAACATTGTAATGAACATAGTATTGGTTTCTTAAGGTTTGATATCATTGACTTGACAAGGATGTTATTTCAGTTTCCAAAACACTGAAAGTAGATATTTGTATAATCTCCTATTTTCAATGTTTCAGACATTATCTGCACTGTGTTGCCATGAGCTCATTTTGTATGGACCTCTTTAAGTCTAAAGTAGGAATCAAGGCAGCATTGAGGTGACAATTAATGCATTGAATTTTGATATCCCGTCTGTTAATTCATTTAACCTGTAAGAAAAAAAGAATGAGGGGACTTGCATTTATATATTGTCTTTTGTGATGCCAGGCCCTACCAAAGTGTTTCATGGCCAATGAGAGTACTTTTGAAGTACAGACATTTCTGGAATTCTGAATAAGGCATTCAGCTCAAAGTGTTAATTCTTTCCCTCTCTCTCTGTGCTGCTACCAGACCTGCTGAGTTTCCCCAGCACTTCCTGATTTTATTCCAGTCTTTAAAACAGGTAGTTTATTTGACTGGTTAATTTATTTTCATGTGTATTTTGTTACAAAATATAGTGAAGAGTGTTGTATAGTGTTGCCACTCTTCTGCGCTATCTTAAAACATAAAAATAAATCAAAACATAGAATATAAAAACAGAAACAGCATTCGAATTCACAGTCCTTCTTGGTAAGTATTCAGCCAAGGGCCGTGGGCCTATTGGTCAGACATTGGCCTAAACTCGATGCAGCCATCATCTCCATGAATTTGCACTGCAGACAGACACTGCCAGGAATCGAAAGTCTCCTCCGCTGTAGCAACCATGAGTCAGTGCTAGGACCACCTCGTCAGAGGCCACTGGGAACTCAAACTCACCTTCAATATTGCTGCCGTGGATTGGTGTTGCTGGAGCTTCTCAAATCTGTGCTGCTGGGCCCCACTCGAGTCCGTGCTGCTGGGCCCCACTCGAGTCCGTGCTGCTGGGCCCCACTCGGGTCTACGCTGCTGGGCCCCACTCGAGTCCACATTGCTGGGCCCCACTCAAGTCCACGCTACTGGGCTCCACTCGAGTCCACGCTGCTGGGCCTCTCAAGTCCATACTGCTAGGTCCCACTCGGGTCCACGCTGCCGGGTCCACTCGAGTCCATACTCCTGGCCCTCACTCGAGTCCATGCTGCTAGGCCCACTCAGGTCCGTACTGCTGGGCCCCACTCGAGTCCACACTGCTGGGCCCACTCAGGTCCGTGCTGCTGGGCCCCACTCGAGTCCACATTGCTGGGCCCACTCAGGTCCGTACTGCTGGGCCCCCTCGAGTCCATGCTGCTGGGCCCCACTCGAGTCGACGCTGCTAGGCCCCACTTGAGTCCGTGCTGCTGGGCCCCACTCGAGTCCACACTGCTGGGCCCACTCAGGTCCGTGCTGCTGGGCCCCACTCGAGTCCACACTGCTGGGCCCACTCAGGTCCATACTGCTGGGCCCCTCTCGAGTCCATGCTGCTGGGCCCCACTTGAGTCGACGCTGCTGGGCCCCACTCGAGTCCATGATCCTGGGCCCCACTCGAGTCCACGTTGCTGGGTCCACTCAGGTCCGTACTGCTGGGCACACTCAGGTCCGTACTGCTGGGCACACTCAGGTCCGTGCTGCTGGGCCCCACTCGAGTCCACAATGCTGGGTCCACTCAGGTCTGTACTGCTGGGCCCCTCTCGAGTCCATGCTGCTGGGTCCCACTCGAGTCCGTGCTGCTGGGCCCACATTAGCCTGCCAAATAGTGATATGCCAAGCATTATTTTCTTTTGGCTGTCGAATGCCTTGGGCAATCCTGAGACTGTGAAAAGTATTTTAATTCTGTTTCCCATCATTTCTTATTTTCTCTCTCTCTCTCTCTCTCCCTCTCTCTCGTATTGTCTATTCTGATATGAAGCATGGAACACAATATAAGAATGAAATCTGAACTTGACATTAGGAAGGTGCTGATTTATTTATCTCCTTGAAAGTGTAATGGATGCTGAAGTCGAACAGTCTAATTGCATAGTCCTTACTTTTCCCATTATCTTATTGAGGCCCATATATTTACCATTATTGAAAGCCTTGAGTCTGTTACTCATATCTTGAAAGTTAGATAATACTTTTTCTGCCTCACCTCGATGCTCCCTACAATAGATTCTAAATGCCAATAATTTAGTTCTGAATTACATTTTTGGTTATCACCAAAACATCTGCAGAATACAATGTAATTGTGCTAGTGAGGCAAGACTGCTATGTTTTTGAAATATGTCAGTCCTTGCTGTCTCTTTTGCAAAGCATTGACTACAAATCTGTTTCCAATAGAGTTTTGGCGTCAACGGGAGGAATATCAGTGCTCCCCAAACATTTTCTGATGGGATTCCATTTTAATGCCACAGAACATGGAGACAAGGGTGAAAATGGGGAGAGGGGTTTGGATGCGGGATGCAGGCAACGGAGTGATGGTAAAAAAAACTGCAAGAACAGCAGGTGCTTAGAAATCAGAAATAAAATACGGAAATTTCTGGAAAATCTCAGCAGGCCTGCCAGCATCTGTGGAGAGAAATCAGAGTTAATATTTCAGGTATAAGTCTTCAGAACCAGGCAGGATGCTGATGAGCTGGGTGGGATCTGTGCAGTCCATGGGATTAACATGTTGCTGGCCAGGTCACCATTTATAACCCATACCTAATTGCCCAGAGGGCAGTTTAAGAGTCAACCACATTGCTGTGGGTCTGGAGTGATTCCTGGGTCATTCCTGATGAAGGGCTTTTGCCTGAAACGTCGATTTCCTTGCTTTTCGGATGCTGCCTGACCTGCTGTGCTTTTCCAGCACCACTCTAATCTTGACTTTGATCTCCAGCATCTGCAGTCCTCACTTTCGCCTAGAGTGACATGTAGGCCAGACCAGGTAAGGATGGCAAGTTGCCTCCTTGAAGGATGTGCATGAACCAGATGGGTTTTTCCAACAATTGGCAGTGAATTCACAGTCATCATTAAACACTACATTTCCAGATTTATAAGATTGAATTCAAATTGCACCATCTGCCATAGTGGTATTCAAACCTGGGTTCCCAGGATAATATCTGGGTCACTGGATTAATATTTTAGTGATAATTCCACTGGACCATTGCCTTGGGTGGCACGGTGGCACAGTGGTTAGCACTGCTGCCTCACAGCGCCAGAGACCCGGGTTCAATTCCTGCCTCAGGCGACTGACTGTGTGGAGTTTGCACATTCTCCCCGTGTCTGCGTGGGTTTTCTCCGGGTGCTCCGGTTTCCTCCCACAGTCCAAAAATGTGCAGGTAGGTGAATTGGCCATGCTAAATTGCCCGTAGTGATAGGTGCAGGGGTAAATGTAGGGGAATGGGTCTGGGTGGGTTGTGCTTCGGCGGGTCGGTGCGGACTTGTTGGGCCAAAGGGCCTGTTTCCACACTGTAAGTAATCTAATCTAATCTAATTCCAAATCCATCACAGAAAAGGTGGGCTGTGTCCTGTGTCTGACCTGAGAAACAATGCAGACTCACCTTTGTATAGGCTGTGAGTTAAGCATCAATTGGGCCTCAGGGAGCACACACTTCAGCCAATCCAAGAGGGGAGGCAATGGCCTAGTGGTATTACCACTGGACTGTTAATCCAGAGATCCAGGTAATGCTCTGGGGACCTGGGTTTGAATCCCACCACGGTAGATGGTGGAATTATGAATTCAACAAAAATCTGGAATTAAGGGTCTAATGATGACCATGAATCCATCATTGATTGTTGGAAAAACCCACCTGGTTCACTTATGTCCTTTAGGGAAGGAAACTGCCATCCTTGCCTGGTCTGGCCTACATATGACTCCAGACCCACAGCAATGTGGTTGACTCTTAACTGCCCTCTGGGCAATTAAGGCTGGGCAATAATTGATGGCCTAGCCAGCGATGTCCTCATCCCATAAATAAATAAAAAAGGAAGAATAATGCCAGCTTTTAAAGGGGCCATGGGTATTCAAAGGGACACCTCAGTGGTCAAGATGGAGCATGAGCTCCTTGGCTACTGATTGTGGTATCTGAGTTTCTGATCCCAGAAGCTTGGGAACCCCTGATAGATACATTGTACAGTACGATGGCTTTAATAGGGTTAGCCCTGGAGGAAAGAGAAATGGTGGTCATCAGGCAGGGGTTAACAGAAAGGGAATAAAGAGGCTTCAGAGGAAGCTGAAGACATGGAACATACAATTCGGGCAGCATTGAAAAGGAGTGAGATTTGGAAGATATGTCTCTGAATGCAATGAGAGAGGAGATAAGTTCAAGAAAGCCTATATTTATATAGTGCCCTTAATCTAGTAAAATGTCACAAATAACTTTTCAGGAATATCTTCTGAGAACAGTTGACACTGAGCCATGAAAATGATATTAAGATGTAGGTTTCAAAGAATGTTAAATAGAAACACAGCTAGTCAATAGGCAGTGGGGCTTGAGTGACTTCCAGAACTTAGGACCCAGGCAAGAAAGAGAATTGGACAAATACCAGAGCTCCAAAGTACCTTACTGGTTGTGGAGAAAGGGAATGAGGAGCATATGAATGAATATTGACAGGAGAAAATCACTAAGTCATGATGGGGTGGGAGAAGCAGGAAACTAGGGAGGAGATACACCAGGACAGGATGATGGCAGTCTGCGGCTGATTATAAAGTGAAGATATAGATTGCAGTGTTTTTGATTAATCGAAACATAAGGAGGGCGGGTGGGCAGGATAGCTGGAGGGAATTCTGGAAATGCAGTGTTGGGATGATGTGGGGTGGGTGAGGTGGATAAGGCTGCAAGGGAGCAAGAATGTTGGTCACACAACAGAGATGGAATTAAGGGAAGAAGGGTAAATATTGGATCCTATGTTACCCATTCCTCCTTGCAAACAGTTGACCATAAGACGATAAGATGTAATTGCTGAAGAAGGCCATTCAGCCCCATTGAGTCTGCTCTGCTATTCAGTGAGATCATAGCTGATCTGATAATCAACTCCACTTTCCTACTTTTACCCTTTAATTCCCTTATTGATAAAAAAATCCGTCCATCTCAGTCTTGAAGATCATTAACAATGCAGTCTCTACAACCCTCCATGGTGAAGAATTGCCAGGTTTATTACCCCCTCAGAGAAGAAATTCTTCCTCATGTTTGTCTTAAATGGGTGGCCCTTTACTCTGCGATGGTGTCCTGTGCTCAGAGACTATCCCACAGTGGGTAATAACCTTTCCTTTGAGGCATCGGTGGAAATTGAAGTCCCAAATTTAACGTTCCAAGGAGGAAAGAAGAAAAGCTAGATTAAACTCCTGAGTCAAACTCAGCATTTGAAGAAGCTTGGATATTTAAGCTTGTAATTTAGATGACGTTGGATTGCATCCAGTTGAGAATGGTAGATCCTGCCTGCTATGCTTTGTCCGCTTTCTAATACTTCAGTTCTTAATATCACCGCCATTTAATATAGCAGCACACCAGGGAACTCAGCTTTATGTCTGATCCAGTACTAATGGTGAATCATTGTAACATATAGCCATTGTGTAAAATGTGTGATTAGCCAGCTGTTACACATCACAGGCCACTATCCTTCCCTTTGCCTTTCAAGGTGGTTAATGAAATCACACACTGGACGCAATCAGCCAAAGTTGCAATTTCCTTCCAAAAAGAGTTTGAAATGATGAAAATTCCTTACAAAACAGGTAACGAGAATAGCAGTCAATGCTGAACTTTAAACTCATAATTCATTTGCAGATTTGTTTGTGGTGTAGTGACTCGAGTGATGGAGGGAGGAAAATTGAGCGAATTTAGCTCGGAAGGGATGACAGCCGTCAAAGGGAGTGGGTGGAGATTAGTGATACGTTTCCATTTTTGGAGGATTTTTAAAAGAGGTGCCTGATCCTTGACAGCCTTAGTCCTAAAGTGACTGTCGATGTAGAAGTGGCAGCACAGTATTGTGAATGAAAAGTGTGGCAGTTTATAGAGCTGTCGAGCTCTTTTTGAAGTTCGGCAAAAAATTATTTAAAAGCTGCTGTAATGTATATGATGCTTTAGTTTGGATACATGTCCATTTGGTGTAGATTGACCCACAATTCCATTAGCGATGGAATTCCAGGATATTACGCCAATGACACTGGAGGAGTGATGATATATTGATAGATTTTACTCTGCAATTTGAGAGGGAGAAGGTAGAATCAGATATAACAGTATTGCAGTTGAATAAAGGCAACTACAGAAGCATGAGGGAGGAGCGGACCAGAATAGACTGGGAGACGAACTGAGCAGGAAAGACAGTGGAACAGCAATGGCAGGAGTTTCTGGGAGGAATTCAGGAGATACAGCAGAGACTCATCCCAAGGAAAAAGAAGTATCCTAAAGGGAGGATGAGATGAAGCAGGAGAAGTGAGGGACAGCACCAAAGCAAAAGGGAAACATGTAATGTGGCGAAGGGTGGTGGGAAACCAGAAGATTGGGAAGCTTACAAAGACCAACAGAGGACAACAAAAAAAAAGAAATAAGGAGGGAGAAGATTAAAATGAGGGTAAGCTAGCCAGTAATATAAAAGAAGGTTGCAAGAGTTTCTTTAGATATATAAAGGGCAAAAGAGAAGCAGACATGGCATTGGACCGCTGGAAAATGACACTGGAGAAGTAGTAATGGGGAAGAAAGAAATGGCTGAGGAACTGAACAAATACTTTGATCAATCTTCACTGTAGTAAGGTAGGAGAATTGCACTTTTAGCAAGGCAGTTAACAAACAATGATCACTGTCAATTAGCAATTCACCAACACCGAGCAACAATCTCACTGCTTATTGAAGGAAAATGAGTTTTCCCCAGCATTAAGGTGGGCCTCACCAGAATTCTCATTGCTGCCCATCTCACTCAAGCTCACTTTGCACAGACCCCGACAATATCCTGTCCGAAATCATTTCACTGCTCTCAGTAAAGGGAGCTGGAGACCAAATGAATATAATTAATGATGTGAACAATCACACAACACCAGGTTATAGTCCAACAGGTTTATTTGGAAGCACTAGCTTTCGGAGCGGTGCTCCTTCACCATGTGGTTGTGGAGTGCAAGATTGTAAAACACAAAATTTATAGCAAAAATTTACAGTGTGAACTGTAACTGAAATTATATATTGCAAAAGACCTGGATTGTTTGTTAAGTCTTTCATCTTTTAGAATGGGCATGTTGGTTCAGAAAGAACTGAAACCAAACAGTCCAGGCCTTTTGCAACATATAATTTCAGTTGCATCACACTGTAAACATTTGCAAGAAATTCTGTATCTTATGATCTTATACTCCACAACTATGTGGTGAAAGAACAGCGCTCTGAAAGCTAATGCATCCAAATAAACCTGTTGGACTATAACCTGGTGTTGTGTGAGTTTTAACTTTATACACCCCAAACAATACCGGCACCTCCAAATCATAATTAATGACTATTGATATGATGGAGATGTAAAATCCTTAGTAGTACAGGTAAAAAGCTGCTATAAATCTTTCTCCATGTGCTGGCTTAGGGGTTTTGTACCAGTTTGCAGTGAAGGATAAACTGCGGATGAGTTTTCAGCATTTCTTAGGTAAAGAGATAAGGTATCTCATATTTTATAGTAACTGCATGCGTGCTCCATTTTCTTTTTGTTTTATTCAGTCATTTGTCTCTAATTGTCCCGGAGCTATTGGTGGTCAACTGCCTTCTTAAATCACTGCTGGGTTGTAGGGGTACCCACTGTGTTGTAAGGAGGAGACCTCCAGGATTTTGACACAGTGACAATGAAGAGATGAGGATTTGGTTCCAAGTTGGGATGGTGCATGGCTTGGAGGGGGATGTGCAGGTATTGATATTCCTAAGCAGCTGCTGCCCTTGTGCTAGGTTAAAAATCACACAATACCAGGCAATAGTCCAACAGGTTTATTTGGAAGCACTAGCTTTCGAGGTGCTGCCTCTTCATCAGGTGGTTTTGGAACATAACCATAAGACACAGAATTAATAACAAAAGGATTACAGTGTCATGGAGCTGTAATAATATATTAAACAACGTTAGTTAAAAATCACACAACTCCAAGCTATAGTTTTTAAACAAATTTTGATTAAGTCTTTCATCTTTTAGAATGGGATGTGGTGGTTTAGGTTCTTTAATATGTAAATCCCAGAATTACATTCTCAAGGTGGCTTCGAGTTTATCTAATAATAGGTGTCATCTCAGCTCAGACAATGTATTAAATGTGTGACCACACACACACACACTCAAGCAGACCCTCTCTCATATACAAGCTCTCTGTCATATGCACACACATGGATCCCCGGCACTCAACCCCATGCACGCAGCCCCTCACAGGCTTATACCCCATCACACTCACACACATACTTGACCAAGCTTACATGCACACATACACACATTCTTTCACACGCACTCACACCCACACACACGCACTCACACACACACACACATATATAAGTTTATGGGATGAATTTGTATTTGCAGGATTACATTTTATTTTGCTCAAAAACTGCATAAATCCATGTAAGGTTCTGTAAGCCCCACTTTATGAATAGAATTGACTCAACATTGGTACAGACTTTACCTTCACACATTTAATGCATTGTCTGAGCTGAGATGCCACCCATTACTGGATAAACTGGTGTCACCTTGAGAATGTAATTCTCGGATTTACATTTTAAAGAACCTAGCTGAAAAATGTGTTGCTTCTTATGCCCGAAACGTCGATTCTCCTGCTCCTTGGATGCTGCCTGACCTGCTGCGCTTTTCCAGCAACACATTTTTCAGCTCTGATCTCCAGCATCTGCAGTCCTCACTTTCTCCATATTAAAGAACCTAAACCACCACATCCCATTGTAAAAGATGAAAGACTTAATCAAAATTTGTTTAAGAACTATAACCTGGTGTTGTGTGATTTTTAACTAACATTGTTTAATATATCATTACAGCTCCATGACACTGTAACCCCTTTGCTATAAATTCTGTGTCGTATGGTCATGTTCCACAACCACCTGATGAAGGAGCAGTGCCTCAAAAGCTAGTGCTTCCAAATGAACCATAACCTGGTGTTGTGTGATTTTTAACTTTGTCCACCCCAGTCCAACACTGGCATCTCCAAGTCTTGTCCTAGGTAGTAGAGGTTACAGACATAGATAGTACAATGGGAGGTGAGTTACTGCAGTGTAGATGGCATGCAACTGCTACCACTGTGGGTTGATGGGCAAGGGAGTGAATGTTGAAGGTAGCAAATGAAATGAAAATATAATTGGTTGTTTTATTCTGGATACTTAGGCCTGAGTACCTTAGGTTGAATGGTGCCATAAATTCTTCTTCCTGTGTTAGTCTAGGAGCTTTCTAATAGTTTGTGGTGAAGGATTACCTGTGTATAAGTTTAGGCTGAGGAGACATTTATCTTGGGTAACAGGATAATGTGTATTGCATCTTCATAACACATCCAGATTACAGTAAATTGACTGTAACATGGGAATTAGAAGTCAAAACTTAAGTTCAGAGCGGCTTCTGTTCTTTAAGACTGCCTAAGCACGACCCAGTGGCAGTAATATATGTCAGAGTGCGGAGCAGTGACAGTCAAAACCACTTAGCTTCCAAATCCAAATAACCTTCAACCTGTGAGGTCAACCCTCAGAGTCCTTCTTGAACATTATTTGGACTTTAATGCCACACTCCACAGGATGGAATTGGACTTTACTTCCTACTCTCCTCTGTGCCCTCTACACTTTTTCAATCAGATAAAAGCACATTTGACTCAACGCTTAGTGTTTTCAAACTATTTACTTATTTAAGGGTCTTATGCAAAACAGTTCATGTTGAAATATATTGGTTCTTCACCCCCTTGACAGACATCAGCATCCTTTAGTCTGAACCAGTTTTGTCCGTCTGAGAGCAATGTACATGGCTGGAATAATATCAGTCAGAGCCTCCGACAAGTTGAGCTGAACCCCTTTAATCATTCACGCCAAAGGACAGAGAATTAGCGAGAGGCCTCCGAGTAATGAGATCTGGGTACAGCACTTGTGGGGGTGTGGGATGAATGGAGAGATCAGTGGCAATGTTCCGAGAGCTTGTGAAGTGTGACTGTGTTCATCTTGTGAAATTATTGGTGTTAAAGAGTTGCAAACTGTTCCACCTACTCAATCTTATCAACTGGTTTGTCAGCATCAGGGGAAATCAACTGAACTGGAATGTTTCAGGATTGAATTGGAAAAGAAGTTGAAGTGTTATTGCAAATGCTTCAAGCAGCCAAATAGCATCTGGGGGCTTGTTTCCTGGGCAGACTGTATCTCTGATGTAATGTGTTACCAGCACTGTTGGCTGCCTTTACAAGATTAAGTTCAGGCTGTTTTCGTTTCCCCCCGCCCCGCTGCTTTTTTTCACTTTTGAGTCTTTCTTTTTAGAACTTTTCTCCACAGTTCATAACCCCCGGATCTTACTTTCCTCCACTGCCAGCACACGCTAAACGCTGGGCCATGGTATTAGATTAACCAAGATTTATTTCCTAAAACCAATAGCCATCCTGCTCATTGTCATCAACACAAAATGTTGTTTAAAACACTTTTATGTTCTCTTTGTTTTTTGTGAGCTGACCGCTCACAAATCCAAATAACCTTGAATCAACTGCTGAAATGAATCCATCTCTTTTATCTTTGTGGCAAACGTGTGGGCCGGGGTATACAGGTGATGAACTGCTTTCCATAGTGCTCTTTGGCACAGAGCTAGTAGTTTGCTGCCTTAATCATTGCCATTAGCAATTTAATTGGGCTTTAACTAGTACTGGTGGGTGAGGGTGGGTGCTGGTTTGTACATGGTGGGTTAGCAGACTGCTGTTTCACCTCAGAGGCTGGTGTCCCAATTGCAGTAAAGATCAATGGAGTGACCGTTTCCACTGCCCCTGTCACTCTCATTGCATGAATCTCGGGAGAAAGGACTTCTTGAGCAGATCAGCCCAGGTTCCAGTGAGTGTGAGGCCATGGTTTAAGTTGTCTCATCTTAGTGTGAACTTGCACGATATTCGCAATTTCAGCTCGCACAGATTGCTATCACAACTATTGTGGGCATTCATAAGATCATAAGAAATAAAGCAGGAGTAGGAGCCTCGAGTCTGCCCTCACCGTTCAATTAGTTCATGGCTGAGCTGACTGTGGCCTTAACTTCACTTTCTAGTCTGTTTACCATGATTCCTGGATTTTCTTGTCAATCATAAACTATCTAACTCAGCCTTGAATGTGGTTAGAAACACAACTTTGACTAGCTTTTGAGGAAAAATGTTCCAAACATCTTGTTTTTCTCATTCACTCAAGGGACATGGGTGTCACTGGCTAGGCCAGTATTTACTGCACGTCCCTAGCTGCCCCTTGAGAAGGTGGTGGTGAGCTGCCCTCTTGATCCACTGCAGTCCATGTGCTGTAAGTAGACCCACAATGCCATGAGGCTTTTGACCCAATGACACTGAAGGAATATTTCCAAATCAGGGCAGTGATTGACTTGGAGGGGATCTTGCAGATGGTGGTTTGCCCATGCATCTGCAGCTCCTGTCTGTTTAAATGAAAGTATCATAGAGTCATATAACACAGAAACAGAACCTTTGGTCCAAATCATACATGCCGACCAAGTTTCCCAAACTAATTTTGTCCCGTTTGCCTTCACTAGGCCCATATCCTTCTTAACACTTCTGTTCATATACCTATCCAAATGTCTCTTAAATGTTGTAACTGTACCTGCATCCACCACTTTCTCTGGCAATTCATTCCACATACAACCCCCCCACCCAACCTCCATATGAAAGATTTGCCCCTCAGGTCCCTTCTAAATCTTCCTTTTGTTACCTTAACCCTCTAATTTTGAACTCCCCACCCCAGGGAAAAGACCTTTGCTATTCACCTAAACTATGCCCCTCATGATTTTATAAACCTCTATAAGGTCATCACTCAACCTCCTACATTCCAGTGAAGAAAGTCCCAATCTATCCAAACTCTCCTTATAAACTCAAACCCTCTAATCCCAGTAACATCCTTGGAAAGCTTTTAGAACATAGAACATAGAATATTACAGCACAGTAGAGGCCCTTTAGCCCTCGATGTTGCGCTGACCTGTAGAACCAATCTGAAGCCTACCTAACCTACACTATTCTATTTTCATCCATATGTTTAACCAATGACCATTTAAATGCCCTTAAAGTTGTCGAGTCTACTATTGTTGCAGGCAGTGCGTTCCACACCCCTACTACTCTCTGAGTATAGAAACTACATCTGACATCTGCCCTATGTCTACCAACCCTCAATTTAAATCTATGTCCCCTCATGCTAGTCATCGCCATCTGAGGAAAAAGGCTCTCACTGTCCACCCTAGCTAACCCTCTGATTGTCTTATACATCTCAACTAAGTCGCCTCTCAACCTTCTTCTCTCTAACGAAAACAGCCTCAAGTTCCTCAGCCTTTCCTTGTAAGACCTTCCCTCCATACCAGGCAACATCCTAGTAAATATCCTCTGAACCCTTTCCAAAGCTTCCACATCCTTCCTATAATGGAGCGACAAGAACTGTAGGCAATATTCGAAGTACGCGGCCACACTAGAGTGTTGTACAGCTGCAGCATGACCTCATGACTCCTACACTCAATCCTTCTACCAATAAAGGCTAGCATACTGTATGCCTTCTGAACAATTCTATCAACCTGGGTGGCAACTTTCAGGAATCTATGAGCATGGACACTGAGGTCTCTCTACTTATCTACACCACCAAGAATCTTACTATTAACCCAATGCTCTTTATTCCTGTTGCTCCTTCAAAAGTGAATCACCTCACACTTTCCCACAATAACCTCCATTTGCCACCACTCAGTCAAGCTCTGCAGCTGATCTATTGTCCTCTGTAACCTGCAACATCCTTCTGCACTATCCACAACTCCACCGACCTTAGTGTCATCCGCAAATTTACTAACCCATTCTTCTACACTCTCATCTAAGTTATTTATAAAAATGACAAACAGCAGTGGCCCCAAGACAGATCCTTGCTGTATGCCACTAGGAACTGAACTCCAGGATGCAAAATTTCCCATCAACCACCACTCTGTCTTCTTTCAGCTAGCCAATTTCTGATTCAAACCACTAAATCACCCTCAATCCCATGTCTCTGTATTTTATGCAATGGCCTACCATGGGGAGCCTTATCAAATACTGGCACAGTGGTTAGCACTGCTGCCTCACAGTGCCAGAGACCCAGGTTCAATTCTCGCCTCAGGCGACTGACTGTGTGGAGTTTGCACGTTCTCCCCGTGTCTGCGTGGGTTTCCTCCGGGCGCTCCGGTTTCCTCCCACAGTCCAAGGATGTGCAGGTTAGGTGAATTGGCCATGCTAAATTGCCCGTAGTGTTAGGTGAAGGGGTAAATATAGGGGTCTGGGTGGGTTGCGCTTTGGCGGGTCGATGTGGACTTGTTGGGCAGAAGGGCCTGTTTCCACACTGTAAGTAATCTAAATCTAAGTAAATACCTTACTGAAATCCATATAAAACACATCTACTGCTTTACCCTCAATCACCTATTTGGTCACCTTCTCAAAGAACTCAATAACATTTGTGAGGCACGACCTACACTTCGCAAAACCGTGTTGACTATCCCTAATCAACTTATTCCTCTCCCTAATCAACTTATTCCTCTCCAGAAGATTATAAATCCTATCTCTTATAACCTTTTCAAACACTTTACCCACAACCAAAGTAAGGCTTACTGGTCTATAATTTCCAGGGTTGTCTCTACTCCCCTTCCTGAACAAGGGGACAGCATTTGCTATCCTCCAGTCTTCTGGTATTATTCCTGTAGACAATGATGACATAAAGATCAAAGCCAAAGGCTCGGCAATATCTTCTCTGGCTTCCCAAAGAATCCTAGGATAAATCCTATCTGGCCCAGAGGACTTAGCTATTTTCATACTTTCCAGAATTGCTAACATCTCCTCCTCGTGAACCTCAATCCTGTCTAGAGTAGCAGCCTGTATCTCAGTATTGTCCTCAACAACATTATCTTTTTCCAGTGTGATTACTAACAAAAAATATTTATTTAGCACTTCCACATCTCCTCAGATACCACGCACAACTTCCCACTATGATCCTTGATTGGTCCTAATCTTACTCTAGTCATTCTTTTATTCCTGATAAACATAGAAAGCTGGAGGGTTTTCCTTGATCCTATCTGCCAATGACTTCACATGTCCCCTCCTGGCTCTTCTTAGCTCTCTCTTTTGGTCTTTGTTGGCTAACTTATAACTCTCAAATACCCTAATTGAGCCTTCACGTCTCATCCTAACATAAGCCTTCTTCTTCCTCTTGACAAGAGATTCAACTTCTTTAGTAAACCATGGCTCCCTCGCTCAACAACTTCCTCCCTGTCTGACAGGTACACACTTATCAAGGACACGCAGTGGCTGTTCCTTGAATAAGCTCCACATTTCAATTGTGCCCACCCCTGCAGTTTCCTTCCCCATCCTAAGCATCCTAAATCTTGCCTATCACATCGTAATTGCCTTTTCCCCCAGCAATAACTCTTGCCCGCATTATATACCTGTCTCTTTCCATCACTGAAGTAAACATAACCGAATTGTGGTCACTATCACCAAAGTGCTCACCTACCTCTAAATCTAATACCTGGCTGGGTTCATTACCAAGTACCAAATCTAATCTGGCCTCGGCCCTTGTTGGCCTGTCTACATACTGCATCAGGAAACCGTTCTGCACACATTAGACAAAAACTGACCCATCTGAATTATTTGATGGGTACTGTACCGTCTCCATTTTAATAATATCCTTCCTATAGCAGGACAACCAGAACTGTACACAGTGCTCTAAGAGTAGCCTTACCATTATCCTGTGCAACCACAACCTGACATCCCAACTCCTATACTCAATGGTTTGAGCAATGAAGGAAAGCATTCCAAACACCTTTGCTACCACTCTGACTGTGATGCAACTTTCAATGAATTCTGTTTCTGAACCATTAGGTGTCTGTTCTGCAACTCTCCCCAGGGCCCTGCACTAACTGTGTAAGTCCTGCTGTTGTTCGTCTTACCAAAATGCAACACCTCGCATTTATCTAAATTAAACTCCATCTGCAACCACCCTCAGTCCATTGGCCCAATTGATCTGGATCCTTTTGTAATCTTAGATAATCCTCCTCACTCTCTAAGATGCCACCAATTTTCGTGTCATCTGCAAACTTACTAACCATGCCTCCTGTATTCTCATCCAAATCGTTTATATAAATGACAAACAAAAGTGAACCCAACAGCAATTTCTATGGAACACTACTGGGTATCAGGCCTCCAGTCTGAAAATCAACCCTCCAACACCACCCTCCGTCTCCTACCATCAAGCCAAGTTTGTTCCAATTGGCAAGCTCTCCCTGAATCCCATGTGACCTAATTTTACCAGTCTACCGTGCGGAACCTTGTCAAAGGCCTTGCTAAAGTCCATGTAGTCAATGTCTACTGCTCTACCCTCATCTATGTTATTGGTCACATCCTCAAAAAACTCAGCCAAGTTTGTGAGACATGATTTCCCATGCACAAAGCCGAAGTCAAAGAGATTGTGCATTTGGAAGGTGCTCCTGTGACAGGAGAATAAAATAGAGGGAACTTCAACAAGAGGACGCATATTTATGCAGCATCTTGTTGTATCACCTCAAAATTGTCTCAGAATGTACCGCTTACTTTGACATGCTGTGATTATTATTGTACAGACTAATGAGCTGCAACAGTCATTTAAATTTGCAGCAGGATCCGGGAACTGCCAATGATCATGTTGTCTGTGTACTGGTGAAGGGAGGAATAATGACATGGCACCTCAAATCATATCCACTTCTCTTCAAAAAATACCACCTGGCTTTAGCTGAGGGTTGGAGGGTTTGAGCTATAGGGAGAGGCTGGACTAGATTAGGTTGGGATATCTGGTCGGCATGGACTGAAGGGTCTGTTTCCATGCTGTACGTCTCTATGACTCTATAACTAATAGAACAAATAGATATGGACCTCAAGTCAATGCACATCCAGAAGATAGCAAACCTACAGTGTTGTATGCTCTCCTTATTCTTTGTTTAAATGGCTGTGTGATCATATTACATAGAGTCATAGAGATGTACAGCACGGAAAAATAGACCCTTTGGTCCAACTCGCCCATGTCTGCCAAATATCCCAACGTAGACTAATCCCATTTGCCAGCACTTGGCCCATATCCCTCTAAACCCTTATCCATGTACCCAACCAGATGCCTTTTATATGTTTTAATTGTACCAGCCTCTACCACTTCCACTAGAGACAAAATAAACTGCAGATGCTGGAATTCAAGGTAGACAAGCAGGAGGCTGGGAGAACACAGCAAGCCAGGGAGCATCAGGGAGTGCAGAAGTCAACATTTCAGGTGTAACCCTTCTTCAGGACCTCACCACTTCCTTTGGCAGCTCATTCCATATACACACCACCCTCTACATGAAAATGTTGCCCCTTAGGTCTTTTTAAATTTTTCCTCTTTCACCATAACCTAAGCTCTCTAGTTCTGGACTCCCCAACCCCATGGAAAATACTTTGTCTATTTATCCTATCCATGCCCCTCATGATTTTATAAACCTCCATAAGGTCACCCCTCAGCCTCCAATGCACCATCCAGTTAATATAACGGCGACAGGTCTATACTGGTATCTAAGCTCTGCATTAGCCACCTCCCATTCTTCATCTTACCCCATCAATAAATGTTCAAATTCCTTTCTCTCTTATGTGCTTATCTACCTTCCACTTAAATGCACTCATTATTCCCTATGGTAGTGTGTTTCGTACTCTCACCATTCTCTCAACAAAAAAGTTGCTCTTGAATGCCTTATTAGACATATCAGTGATTACCAATATTTCAGCCCACTAACTTTGGTCTCATCCAAGAGCAGGACAGGTTTCTCCAGAAATATTAAAACACCTCTCAAAGACCTCTACCATATCTCCTGCCAGCCTTCTCTCTTTGTTAAACAAATTGGAATGGCTGAGATTCAGACCCTTCAATGGAGGGCATGACCTTAACGAGGGTGAAGACACAGCAATGTGCCAATGGCATGAGCTGGTGCCCAATTTGTTGGAGATTCAGTGACAGCTTCAGGCCCTGATTTGGCATAAGCCTTTCCAATAATCTCTTTGACCTAAAATGAAACTAAACAATGAGACACATTTATGCAGTTTAAAAATCTGGATTAGACTATTATTCTTGAACTGAGGATTAATTGGAAGATTTGTGCATTAATTATCTGTAAATCTTTGCTGGAAGACAGACACTTTGTTGGTCAAATTTCTCTTCTTTTTTCAGGCAAAACCATCCAATTGTAAGTTGCCACACTAGGCTCAAAGTGACATCTGGGACTTGTAGCATACATTCTGAGGAATCCTTGAATTCCTGCAAAATGCTATTAAAATGCTAAGAGTGCAAACTAACGTTCAACTGAACTGTATACTCATTGTTTTGTTATTGAGTTCTATAAAAGGAGCCTTGAGTAACAATGATATTTAGATTCCCTACAATGTGGAAACAGGCCCTTTGGCCCAACCAGTCCACACCGACACGTAACCCACCCAGACACATTTCCCTCTGACTAATGCACATAACGTTATGGGCAATTTATCATGGCCAATTCACCTGACCTGCACACCTTTGGACTGTGGGAGGAAACCAGAGCACCCGGAGGAAACCCACGCAGACTCCACACAGACAGTCACCCAAGGCTGGAATCGAACCTGGGACCTTGGTCCTGTGAGGTAGCAATGCTAACCACTGAGCCACTCTGCTGCCGTGTACATTGGTGCAATCACAAAGGCAGAATGTGATCTCGAAAGTGTGAAAGGATGAAGGTAATATGTATTTTAAAAAAAATTCTTTGTTTAAGTTGTTCAGTTAATCACCAATTTAGATAGCTGTGTGCAATTAACTAAATATGTTTATCATCATGCTAATAACATCTTTTTTCTGCCACGCCTTATTTGGAATATAAGAACTTAAGAAACACGAGCAGAAGAATACATAGACAAATCCCCAGGTCTGGATGAGTTGCATTCCAAAGGCTGTTGTGAGACACAAGGGAGGAAATTACAGAGGCCCTGACCCAAATTTTTAAATCACCTCATCACGGGAGGTGTCAGATGATTGGAGGAATGTGGTCCCACATTACAGGAAAGGTGGTAGAGATAGTCCAGGGAACTATAGATCTGTAACATCAGTGGTTGGAGGACTATTGGAGAAAATAATGAAGGAGAATTGGGTCAAAGATTTGATCAGGGATAGTCACATGACTTTATCAGAGGGAGGTTATTGTGAAGAGCTGACCAAGTATTTGAATGAGTGTAGGGCAGGTGATGTGGCTTATATGGTTTTCAGCAAGGCCTTTGACAAGGTCCCACATGGGAAGCTGATAAAGAAGGTAAAAGCTCTTGGGATCCAGTGTGGCTTGGCAAGTTGGATCCAAAATTACTTTAGTGACAGGAGGCAGAGGGAGTGGAGAAGGCTGTATGACTGGAGCCTAGTGTGTAGTGACCCACCACAGTTCTGGGTCCCTTATTGTTTGTGATATTCACAAATGATGTAGATGAGAATGTGGGGAGGATGATAAATAAGTTTGCAAAGACACAAAGATTGACTGGGTGAATGACAATGAAGGTTAGATTTCAGGAGGATATACGTGGATTGATCAGATGAGCAGATCAGTGGGAACTGGAATTAAACCCTGATAATTGTAAGATGATGCACTTTGGAAGAAGAAACAAGGCAAGGAAGTACTCAATGAATAGCAAGGCACTAGGAATCTCAGAGGAACAGAGGGATCTTGGGTGCTTGTCTAATGACCACTGAAGGTGGCAGGACAGGTTAGTAGCATATTTAGAAGGCATATGGGATGTTTGTCTTTAACAGTGACAGCATAAGTTATAAGGACAAGGAGATTATGTTGGAACTTTATGGAATTTTGGTGAAGCCACAGCTGGAATACTGTGTGCACTTCTGGTCATCACACTATCGGACAAATGTGATTGCACTGGAGAGAGTACAGAGAAGATGCACTCGGATGTTGCCTGGGGTGGAGCATTCTAGGCCTGAAGAGAAGCTGAACAAGCTCGGGTTGTTTTCTTTGGAGCAGAGATGGTTGAGGGGGGACCTGATAGAGATATATAAGATAATGAGGGGTGCCAGGTTATGGGTATGTTCCCAAGCTGGGTGGTTGATTTGCAAGCATTCCAACCCCTGCCTAGGTGACATCTCCAGTGTTTTGGAGCCTCCTGTGAAGCGCTGCTGTACTGTGTCTTCTGGAATTTATTTGGTTCTGTTCCTGCTGCATCTGGTTGCTGGTTCCAGTTGTTCGTTGCAGTGGTCGATACATTGGGTCAAGGTCAATGTGTTAATTGATGGAGCCCATGGATGAGGGCCATGGGCTAGAAATTCTCTGGCTGTCCTCTGTTTAGCATGTCCTATTATCGTGGTGTTGTCCCAGTCGAATTTGTGGTCCTTGTCATCTGTGTGTATGGCTACCTGGGACAGCTGGTCACGGCGTTTAGTGGCTAGTTGGTGTTCGTGGCTGCGGATTTCCAGTTATCTGCCTGTCTGTCCTATATAGTGTTTCATGCAGTCTTTACATGGAACCCTGGAAATTACATTAGTCTTGCACATGATGGGTACAGGGTCTTTTGTTCTGCTGAGTTGTTGTCTGAGCGTGGCTGTCGGTTTATGGGCTGTCGTGAATCCGAGTGGTCAGAGAAATGTGACTGCTAGTTCTGAGATTTTTTTTATATAAGGTTTTGTGGTTATTGAGTTAGGTCATGACGTGTCCTCTTCATGTTGTTTGTCTGCTAGGCATCTGTGGATGAAATTGCAGGGATATCCGTTGGCAAAGACTTTGTCGAGGTAGTCTTCTTCTGTTTTCAGGCTGGGAGTGCTGCAGCGTGTTGTCGTCCTTTTAAACAGGGTCCTCATGCAGCTTCTTCTAGGAATCACATATAGGCCAGACCAAGTAAGGACAGCAAAAGAGAAAATGCTGGAAAATCTCAGCAGGTCTGGCAGCATCTGTAAGGAGAGAAAAGAGCTGACGTTTCGAGTCTAACTGACCCTTTGTCAAAACATTGACAAAGGGTCAGTTAGACTCGAAACGTCAGCTCTTGTCTCTCCTTACAGATGCTGCCAGACCTGCTGAGATTTTCCAGCATTTTCTCTTTTGGTTTCAGATTCCAGCATCTGCAGTAATATGCTTTTATCAAGTAAGGACATCAGATTTGCTTCCCCTAAATGATACTAGTCAACCAGATTGTGTTTTCTCCAACAACCAATTTATAGTCAAAATTAGATTCTAGATTTTTAAAAAATTTAATTCCAAATTTCAGTCTTTGCCCTGGTGGGTGGGATTTGAACCCTGGTCTCTAGAACATTCCCTGGGTTCTGGATTAACAATCCAATGATAATAGCACTCAGTCATCACTGCCCTGTAAATATTAACCTCTTTATTGCATTCTTTCCACAGTGTACTTTCCCATGTAAAAACCATGTTAGAACTTTGGATGCTGTAAATCAGAAACAAAAACAGAAATTATTGGAAAAGCTCAGCAGGTCTGGCAGCATCTATGAAGAGAAGGGTCACTGCATCCAAAGCATTTACTCTGATTTTGCTTCACAGATACTGCCAGACCTGCGGCGCTTTTCCAGCAATTTCTGTTTTAGTTTCTGGTACTTTCCTATGTAGCTTGGTATATCAGTGAACTTGTGTTTAATAAACTTGGTCTCCTCATCTAATCCAATATGGGCTGTAAATAGTAGAGGCCTAAACACCTAAACCTTTTGGTATCCCACTAGTTACAGCTCACTACCCTAAAAATTGCCCAGTTGTTCTTACTCTCCATATTTTGTACTGCCACCAAGTCTCAATCCATAAAAATGTATCATCACAAATCCTAAGAGGGTTAACCATGCAAAATAACCTATTTTGTGATATTGAATGCTTTGAGAAATCAATCCATTGGTTCACCTTTGACTGTCTTGCTTGTTGCAAACTTTTAAACAGATTTTTTCAAAGGTGAATTTGCTTTCATATATCCAAGTTGACTCTGCCAAATCAATATATAATTTTCTAGGTGCCCTGTAGCCATATTATTAATAAAATATTTTGGTATGTCCTCTCTCAGAGCTGATAGACTTCTGCCTTTGAGTCAGAAGTTTGTGGGTTCAAGTTTCTGAAAGTTGAGCACAAAATCTTGGTTGACTGAGGGAGTGTTACTTTCTCATGAGCTGTTAAACCATTCATAGTCAACATTAGATTCTAGATTGAATTTCAAATTTCAGTCTCCAGCCTCCACCATCCAACCCATCTATAAATAGAAGTTAGAGAATATAGCAAAAACGATGGAATTGAAGATCAGTTACAGTTGGGTGTTGTAAGTTTGCATTTGGAAAAGCTTTATGCTATAGTATTGCCATGGGGGTCTCAGGGTGAAACAAAAACCAGATCGTAAGATCTATGGAAGTCCGAAATAAATATAGAGATTGATGGACAAACTCACAAGGTTTGGTAGCGTATGTGGAGAGAGAAACAGAGTTAAGATTTCAAGTTTAGTATGAATTTTCTTCTTCTTCTTCAGTTGGAGTGAACTATCAAGTGGAGGAACAATTTTGTGACATGATGGCAGGTTTGAGACAGTTTGGAATATGGCCATGAGAGGGCAGTATACTGCACTGTAATATTGCAGCTCTTAATTTCCTGCAGTAGCCTGTTTGATTCTTGGTGAAATATTAGGACTTCACACTTTTGATCAGTCATTAGACGCTAAACCTTACAGCATTAAATCTCAGCCTTGATTTTCTACATTATCATGTCACCTACACTTCAAAAAAATGAAATTACCTTGTTGTAAAATGCTCTAGGGATGACTGAAAATGTGAAAAGGTCTATATAAATGCAAGTCAGCTTGCCTAAAAGATTTTATTTTGCCTCTGTAGAATGGGATATATAACAGGTTTAGCGTTGGACTGAGGAGCCTTAATTAAAATGACTATTCTAGACTTGTGTCAATGCCTTTCTTTCAGATCCTCAAGCTGGCTTGATGTATTTATTGAGCTGGCTACAATTCACATTTTACACATTACATTGAACCCACCATGCCCATCAGTACACAATTAACTTCATAACAAATATTCCCAGTGCGATAACTCAGCAAGCAAGATTTCATTAGAACAGATCTCAACTTTTCATGTTTACAATGATTTTTTTTTCTTGCAGTCACTGGGCAGAGAAAGATCAGAACATTTCAGCCAGTGGCCTGGGGGAGTGCTGGATGATAAAATGGCCGTGTCAGGCTGTACCTTTGGGAATTATCTTCATGTTTGCAGTGGAGACAGATACAGACAGTGGCACAGGGGTGATTTTCTGCATTGGTGCTTTCAGAGTGCGCTGAGAGGCTGAAGCAGAAAATTTCCGTTGAAATGCCATTTAAAGCTATATGAACAGAGGACACTTTCAACAGTCTGTGAGTTTGAAAGGACAGAGTTGTGCTGTTTTCTGTCCAACTTGCTCACAGTTTCAGCATTATGTATCATCTTCAAGATGCACTGCAGCATGTTATCGAGGCTCCTCTGATGGCATCTCTCTATCAGCAAGGAGGGCTAGAGCTGCACCTGCAGGTTCCACTGTAAGCGATGCACTGATTTTGACTTTAAGCTATATTGTCGGTGACTTCACTGTCACTGGGTTAAAATGCTGGAACTGCCTTCCCAACAGCTGAGTGGATGTGCATGTGCACTGCAAATGTTTAAGAAGGTAGTAGACCACTACATCTGAAGTGCAATTGAGAATAGGCAACAATAGGCCTTGCCAGTGATGCTCCCATCCCATGAATGAATAATGAATATCTTCATATTTTATGTATGGAAACATGTTATTGATTCTCTTGACTCAAGCTGCCTGAGAATGTGGCTGTTTGATACAGTCACAGATGTACTCCAGCAGAGAGAATTCTATATGATTTGGGGAGCATACAAAGCAGGGTTGTTATTAATGATAGGTTATGATAGATATTTGGCCCGTCATGCCTTCCAGCTCTTTGAAAGGCCAATTAGTCTCATTCCCCTGCACTTTCACTCTAATCCTGTTTTTTTTTCTTCTTTTCAGATTTATCTCCAATTCTGTTTTGGACATTTACAATTGAATGTGTTTCCACTGTTGTTGATTACACCTCTGATTATAGCAATTCATGGCATCAAAGAATATCTCTCATCTCTCTTGTCCTTTAAGTGTCCTCTGACCCTTCCAATGCAAATATTTTGTCCTTATTTACTCTACCAACACTATGGCTGAAAACTTAAATTAATTCCTTGCTTAGCTGTCTGCTCAAAGGAGACCAGATTCAGTTCACCATCTGATCGGTTCAGTTCCGAATCCAGACAAATCCACCTTGTTTCTGCAGGGGTGAGTACAAGGGCTGAAAAAGAAGGTCACATCCTATCTCTAGCAGACAGCACAGATTGTACCAAATGTTATAGTGCCAAGTGTTCACTAACCTGGTCCATTCAGAGCTGAGGTCATATCAGTGACACATAAATGAGTTATTTGCACATCTTGGAGGATGCACTAGTGTCACAGAGAAAATCATTAGTATTGCTTCATGATAGATCATAATGCATTAGTGAGGTTTAAACGCTCATTTAATATTGGAGAATCTGCCAAGTAGAGAGAGAAAAAAACATATTAAAGATATTGACTTCAGCTGTCAGATATAGTAAAGCTTGTCTTCATTAGGATTCATGGCATTTTTTGGAAACTAATGGAACTTGAAAATCTCTCCATCACACGCCTCTGACATTCCCACACATCAGTGTGCGCACATCTAAATGCACATGCAAACACACATACATAACACATGCATGCAGACACATGTGCAGATTTACACATGTATGCACACACAAGCACACACACTCACAGCCAGTACATGTTTCCACAGACACATCCACACACACATACACACATGCATGTACACACAGCTCATGGGCAGTGTTTGAATTCTGCTGAGGGAGCTGAAACCCAGAGGGTACTTCAGTGTGGCACTTTGCCACTGCTGTCCTAATTAAGAGGTTGCCATTGGGTGGCAGGGGGTGATATCACCATTCAGTTCAGGATGGTGTTGTGTCTGTAAAAGCAGTCAACCTTGGTTAGAGGGTGTCCAGCGCTGAGGTAGAAACTTCAGGTAACCAGGACAGAGTGGGGCAATGGGGATGCGGGAAGGAGCTGAGGTGGGGAATGATGGTTATGGTGCCTCACAGGAGCCATTGCTGTGGAGCTGGGAGGTGTGTCAGTCATTAATCTCTGGGGACAGTGGAGAGCCCACAAAGAAGGGCACCTCCTTCTTAGCTATGGAACCCACAGGGTTGACTTGGTGATCTCCCACTGAAGCCAGACATGGGGGCATGAACCGACACTTAATTAGATACTTTCAGGCCTCAAAGGACCATCTGATGGGTGCTACATTTTCACATTTTCATCATCGGCATTTGCCATGGCAACAAGATGATGCTGGCCAAGTGTTGTGCACCATCTGCCAGTTATCCTGGCTCCCATCTGTCTCCACTGGACTGGAAGAAATTTTTTCCAGTTACATGCGTAGTTAATATCCATACTCCCGCAACACTTGGAAGGGTTGTACTAGCTAAATTGTGGTGTCAATGCTTACCTTTAATTACTGTTTGACTGGCAATGGGTACAGCAATATCAGTCTTATCTCTGCACTGCAGGTCCCTATAACACATCGGGACTGTCTTCATTGTAAGTATGTGTAAGAGGTAACTAACAGTAACAGAAATTGCTGGAGAAACTCAGCAGGTCTGGCAACATCTCTGGAGAGAAAGCAGAGTTAACGTTTGGAGTCCAGTGGAATGCTAGGGAACCCTGTAACCTTCAGAGCCTGAACATTTTCCTGTGTGTCCTTTAGTGAGCTCCGCACCCCTGACTGTGCTGCTTTCAGCACAGCCAACCCATTTGCACCTAATTCTGGTTTCCAATATCAGCTTCTCTTTCTATCATCATCTGCCTAACTGTCATTTTCTCTCTCTCTCTATTCTCTCTCTCTGGGCTCCATCTCCACCTATCTGCTCACACATTCCTCCCTGTGCCCACCCTCTGTCACTGCTGCAATCAGCTCTAAAGAAGGGTCTCTGGACCAGAAACGTTAACTCTGCTTTCTCTCTACAGATTCTGCCAGGCCTGCTGAGCTTCTCCAGCAATTTCTGTTTTTGTTTCGCATTTGAGGCATCTACAGTTCTTTGTTTGATTATGAAATAATAAAGCTCTGATTGGCTCAGACATGTCCTTTAGTCAAAAAGTTGTGAGTTCAAACCTTTTAGAGTTCTGCACATAATATGCATTGGCACTTCAGCACAACACTGTTGCAAAGCTACATTGTGGGAGAGGCAGTCTTTTGGATGGGCGTTTGCCCAATTGGATGAACAGTGTCTGATTATTGTGAAGACAATTGGGAGAATTCTTCTATTATTCTGGTTAAATGTGTTTACTAAAGTAGGTTACCCAGTCACTGAATGCATCTTTGTTTGTGGAACCTTTCTGTGCTCAAATTGGCAAAAGCTAAAAATGTTAAAACTTATTCATTCACTGTGAAATGCTTTAGGGAAAGTATTATGCAAATGTTATGCTGTTTGAATGGTTAGCAGTGAGGTACAGTGCAGTGATTAAATTGAGCCCAGTGGTTTCAGGGCTAATAGAATCCCTATGTTGCTGAGTTAAACTAGTCTGCAGTTCTGTCAACCATTTTGTATTATTTATAATATCGCGGACATATTCTTTTTCTCCACTTAGCTCAGCTACAAAGAAGTTGTAGCTTGGTCCCTGTCTTCCTTCTCTCCTGAATGCACTAGATCATGCTGAGGGGTAGCTGTACTTCTGCCAACTAAAGCTAATGCTGTATGGTCTGACCCATGTAGAGGATCACGATCCTTCTTTATTCACAGGTGGTGACCAAAACACCAAACGTGAGGCAGTTGGTCAGTCGGGTCACCAAGAAATGGTAGGCTACCACAGGATCTTTAATCTGCTCCTGTCGAATATACCTGCCACATGTCAGACTTTCGTAGGAGGTGGAGGAGAGAGTGAGAGAGTGTGTGTGAGTGTGTGTCTCTATGTTTGGGTGTGTGTGTGTGTGTCTATGTGTGTATCTGTCTGTGTGTGTTAGTGTGCTTCGATGTGTATGTTTGTGTGAATGTCTTTGTGTGTGTGTGTGTTTGTGTATGTCTGTATGTTTGTGTTAGTGTCTGAACATGTGTGTCTGTGTTTATGCATGTGTGTGTCTGAATGTGCATGTGTGTGTACGCGGTGAGGGGGGTGGTAACAGCCGTGGGCTGGGTATTCGGGAACCTCCAGATAGTTATCTTCCGGGCGCTTGAAAACTCTTGCTCCTCCATACCAGAAAAATAAAGTGAATAAATAACATTTCAGTTTGTTTTCAGTCACCTCCGGTGCTGCTTCTCCAGTCTGCTGGGTAAGGCCAATCAAATTCATATGTAGAGGTAGAATGGGATGGGAGGGATGGCATCCAACAACGTAGAATCTAAAATTCCCTCCTTAGATGTCTCTGCCAATATCTCTCACTTTCTCTCCTTTATGTTGCTCCTTAAAGCCTACCTCTGACCATGCTTCTTTCACTCGTCTGAATATTTCTTTTAGTGTCTAACTTTGGCCGATAATGCTACTGCAAAGTGGCTTGGACTACATCAAAGATGTTATATAAATGAAAATCATTGTTGTTATGTAACTGCACATACTTTTACCTCAAAATTGCAATTCTTAGACTTGATAGATTTGTGTGGCCAAGTGAGTTTCTGCCCTGGCATATCAGTGAAAGTCATATCAAACTCACAATTTATTGTTTTTGTG
Source organism: Chiloscyllium plagiosum (assembly GCF_004010195.1). Lineage (NCBI taxonomy): Eukaryota > Metazoa > Chordata > Chondrichthyes > Orectolobiformes > Hemiscylliidae > Chiloscyllium > Chiloscyllium plagiosum. Next base: position 9,223,380 of record NC_057734.1, on the reverse strand, counting down.
AACAAAAGTAAACTATCCCTCCTTTTCCTGATAGACCTGCCTGAGCCTTTGACATGGCTGATCATCTCATCCTCCTCTGTCTGAATTGTTGTAAAGCAATGGCACTGCTGTCCCCAGTCCCATTGTAAACTATCCAATCAAAGTCAGAAAACCATTTGTGATCACTTCTTCTCTCTTTACTACATTGCTATCTCTGCTGTCCTGCAGGGATTTATCCTTGTACCCTTTTGATTTCTCATCTACATGTCGCCCTTTGGCAATATCATCCTACATCGTAAATTATTCCAACAGAGTTTACCTTGTGTGGGACATCCAGTTTTGCCTCACCATGGTGGCTCAGTGGTTAGCACCACTGCCTCACAGAGCCAGGGACCTTGGTTTCATTCTAGCCTCAGAGACTGTCTGTGTGGAGCTTGCATCCTTCTTGTGGGTTTTTTCTCTGGGTGCTCCAGTTTCCTCCCACAGTCTAAAGCTGTGCAGGTTAGGATGATGGGCCATGCTAAATTGTCCATAGTGTTCAGGAGTGCATGGGTTAGGTGGATTAGCCATGGGAATTATGGGATTACAGGATAGGATGGTCTTGGTGGGATGTGCTTTGGTCGGTCACTGTGGACTCGGTGGGCAGAATATCCTGCGTCTACACCATAAGATATAGGAGCAGAAACTAGGCCTTTCAGTCCATCGAATTTGCTCCACCATTCAATCATAGCTGATAAGTTTCTCAACCCACTCTCCCATAACCCTTGATCCTCTTTATAATCAAGAAAATATCTATCTATGTCTTAAATATACTCAATGAACTGACTTCCACAGCCTTTTGTGGCAATGAATTCCGTAGACTCAACACTCTCTGGCTGAAGAAGTTTATCTTCATTCTAAAAGGTCTTCCCTTTACTCTAAGACTATGCCATCGGGTCTTAATCTCTCCTACCAATGGAAACATCTTCCCAACACGCCATTCAGTATTCTGTAAGTTTCAATGAGATACCCCCTCATCCTTCTAAACACCATTGAGTCTAGACCCTGAGTTCTCAAATATTCCTCATATATTAAGCTTTTTATTCCTGACACCATTCTTGTGAACGTCCTCTGAACACGCTGTAGGCCCAGTACATTCTTCCTGAGATATGGGGCCCAAAACTGTGCACAATGCTCCAAATGTTGCCTGACCAGAGCTTTATAGGGCTTCAGAAGTACCTTCTTGCTTTTATATTTAAGTCCTCTCAAAATAAGTGCCATCATTGCATTTACCATCCTAACTACTGGCTCAACCTGCAAGCTTAGAACATAGAACAGAAAACATTACAGCCCAGTACAGGCTCTTCGGCCCTCGATGTTGCACCGACCTGTGGAACCAATCTGAAACCCATCTAATCGACACTATTCTATTCTCATCCAAATGCCTATCCAATGACCATTTAAATCCCCTTCAAGTTGGTGAGTCTACAACTGTTGCAGGCAGTGCATTCCATGCCCCTACTACTCTGAGTAAGGAAACCATCTCTGACATCTGTCCTATATCTATCACCCCTCAATTTAAAGCTATGTCTCCTTGTGCTAGCCATCAACATCAGAGAAAAAGGCTGTCGCTGTCCAACTAATCTAACCCTCTGATCATCTTGTATGTCTCTATTAAGTCACCTCTCAACCTTCTTCTCTCAAATGAAAACAGTCTCAAGTCCCTCAGCCTTTCCTCAAAGACATTCCCTCCATACCAGGCAACATCCTAGTAAATCTCCTCTGCACCCTTTCCAAAGCTTCCACATTGTTACTATAATACATTGACCAGAACTGTACGTAATACTCCAAATGTGGCTGCACCAGAGTTTTGTATAACTGCAGCATGATCTCATGATTCCGAAACTCAATTCCTCAACCAATAAAAGCTATCACACCGTATGCCTTCTTAACAACCCTATCAATCTTGGAGGCAACTTCCAAGGATCTATGTACCTGGACACAGATCTCTCTGCTCATCTACATTGCCAAGAGTAGCCCAGTAATCTGCATTCCTGTTACTCCTTCCAAAGTGAATGACCTCACACTTTTCTGCATTAGACTCTATTTGCCACCTCACAACCCAGATCTGCAGCTTATCTATGTCTCTCTGTAACCTACAACATCCTTTGTCACTATCCACAACTCAAATCACCTTAGTGTCATATGCAAATTTGCTAACTTACACAGCTTTAGACTGTGGGAGGAAACTGGAGCACCTGGATGACACAGTCTCTGAGGCTAGAATGAAACCAAGGTCCCTGGCTCTGTGAGGCAGCAGTGCTAACCACTAAGCCACCATGGTGAGGCAAAACTGGATGTCCCACACAAGGTAAACTCTGTTGGAATGATTTACGATGTAGGATGATATTGCCAAAGGGCGACATGTAGATGAGAAATCGAAAGGGTACAAGGATAAATCCCTGCAGGACACCAGAGATAGCAATATAGTGAAGAGAGAAGAAGCCATTACAAATGGTTTTCTGGCTTTGATTGGATAGATAACCGGGGACAGCAGTGCCATTGCTTTACAACAATTCAGACAGAGGAGGATGAGATGATCAGCCATGTCAAAGGCTCAGGCAGATCTATCAGGAAAAGAAGGGATAGTTTACTTTTGTTCACAAAAACAATAAATTGTGAGTTTGATATGATTTTCACTGATATGGCAGGGCAGAAACTCGCATGGCCACATAAATTTATCAAGTCTAAGAATTGTAATTTTGAGGTAAAAGTATGTGCAGTTGTATAACAACAATAATTTGCATTTATATAACACCTTTGATGTAGTCCAAGCCACTTTGCAGTAGCACTATCGGCCAAAGTTAGACACTAAAAGAAATATTCAGACAAGTGAAAGAAGCATGGTCAGAGGTAGGTTTTAAGGAATGACTTAAAGTGGGAAAAGGAGAGAGAGTGAGAAATATTGGCAGAGACATCTAAGGAGGGAATTTCAGATTTTACATTGTTAGATAACATCCGTCCCACCCCATTCTCTGAAGGTTTACCTCAAGAGAATCCTGGACTAGAACTCCCAAGTTTCTTTGCACTTCAGACTTCTGAATTTTCTTCCCATTTAGAAAATAGTCCATGCCTCTGTTCTCCCCACCAAGGTGCATGACCTCACACTTACCTAATTTATACTCCATCTGCCTTTTCTTTGCCCAAACTCTTAACCTGTTCAAATCCTTCTGCAGTGTCTCTGCTTCTTCAATGCTACCTGTCCCTCTACATATCTTTGTATCGTCTACAAAATTATAGTGATTCTATTTTATAATTAAGCAGGGCCTGCATTTTAAAATTTTCAACCTTGTTTCTAAACTCTTCCATGGCCTTACCCCTCCATATCTCTGTAATCTCCTCCAGCCCCACAACGGTCATTACCGTTCTGAGTCCGATGCCATTATCTCCCACCTCACTCAAAGCATCGGTCAATTCACTTAAAATCTCATATCACAGGGTATCAATCGCTAATCCTCTGGGAACAGCAGTGAGCAGTGTCTCTGATGAAGTGATTTGTCATCGCTGCAGTCATCTCAAGCAGGATCAAGTGAGGCAAAGGGAGTGATTTATTTCAATCAGATTGATCCTTCATCTTCTGACATCTGCCAGTAAAGGTGGAATTTCGACATTCCATTTTATCCATTTTGATTTGAATCTCACTGCTGCACATCTCGGACTGGATTCCATTTTAAAACCAGACCCAATGAGGTCCATAAAATGGTGGAAGACCAACTCCACATTTGCCTCTCTCTGAGGATTACTTTTCTTCAATGGCTGTGAACTCTCCCTCACCTGCCCCCTCCATACAGCCCCTCACTGGCTGACGCCATTGTGGTAGACATGCTGGAGACATGTGGGCCGAATGGCCACCATCCACACTGGAGCAATTCAGGGATTCTGTTAGTAAATTACCATACAGAGAATGCAGAAACAAAATCTGCTGGAAATGCCCAGGAGGTCAGACAGCATCTGTGACCATGTGTGCTATTAGATAGATTATTTATACTAATTTGCCCATTCACTAGTTATTTCTCATACCGTCGTAAAGTAAGCAATGGGTGGTAAATTTAATCTCATTCACTCCAAAGCACAAAATCTTAGAAATAAGTATCCCTGTTGAACATTCATTTACAATCCTATCATCATGCATCAGTCCATAACTTTATCTATTTAGGTCTTTTTGGCTTTCTTTTCTTAAAGATCTTTCACAGATTGTGGGCATTGCTGGTTGGCCCAGCTATTGTTATTAGAATTAGAATTCCTACAGTGTCGAAACAGGCCATTTGGATCAACAAGTCTACACTGACCCTCTGAAGAGTATCCCACCCAAACCCATTACCCTACATGTTCCCTGACTAATATACCTAACCCACACATCCCTGAACACTATAGGCAATTTTATCACAGCAAATTTACCTAACCTGCACATCTTTAGACTGTGGGAGGAAACTGGAGCACCCAAATGAAACCCACGCAGACACAGGAGAATATGCAAACTCCACACAGACAGTCTGCCCGAGGCTGGAATCGAACCTGGGTCCCTGGCAATGAGAGGCACCAGTGCTAACCACTGAGCCACTGTACTGTCCTATTGCCTGACCCTAATTGCCCTTGAGAAGGTGGTGGTGAGTTATCTTCTTGGTGGTGGTGTAAGTGCACCTGTAGTGCCATTAGGAAGGAAATTCCAGGATTTTGATCCAGCCGTGGTGAAGGAACACTGTGTTCTAACATTCGGATGGAGTGTGATTCGAGGGGAGCTTTCTTCTGCTTGCTTGTCTTTCTGGTGGTAGTGGTTGTGGGTTTGGAAAGTACTGCAGAAGGAACCTTGAGGAAGTTGATGCAATGCATTTTGCTGATGCTACTACGTGTATCGATGGTCAGAGGGAGTGAATGCTTAAGGCAGTAAGTTTGAGATGTCTTCATAGATTGTACTGACGGTCTGCCAACTCTGACTTAGAGGAGTGTGGGTGTGGCAACATAGAATATTTCAGCACAGCACAGGCCCTTCGGCCCTTGATGTTGCACCGACCTGTGGAACCAATCTGAAGCCCATCTAACCTACACTATTCCATTCTCATCCATATTTTTATCCAATGACCATTTACTTTCTCCTAGATTGTACTGACACCATGCATAGAACTCGATACTGTATTATTGACTCATTTAGGGTTCAGCTAGCAGGAGGTCTGGGTGTCTGTCTTACACTGTAGAGGCTCTCTTAGACTACACTATCCCTAATTTATGTGTCTGCTTTATCTAAGAGTGACTACTGTCTGACACTCAGGAATTCTAAAATACCCCTTGTTTACATATTAATGCACAGAATACTGCTTTGAATATTACTGCTCTTTTTACTTCTTGTACACTTCTTGTTCCATTTCTCCCTTCACAGTCTCAATTCCTTCTGACTTTGTGTCGGAGTTATGTCTGCATATATTTAATAACTTATGCAGTCTCATGATACTGCATCATGGATTGAGGCTAATCACATGGGAAGAAAGTGAGGTCTGCAGATGCTGGAGATCAGAGCTGGAAATGTGTTGCTGGAAAAGCGCAGCAGGTCAGGCAGCATCCAGGGAACAGGAGAATCGACGTTTCGGGCATAAGCCCTTCTTCAGGAATGAGGAATGATGGATTCCTGAAGAAGGGCTTATGCCCGAAACGTCGATTCTCCTGTTCCCTGGATGCTGCCTGACCTGCTGCGCTTTTCCAGCAACACATTT
>NC_057734.1:9183838-9217186 GCF_004010195.1 Chiloscyllium plagiosum | reverse complement strand
CCAGTGGGGTTCTGTCCTGGTGGGGGTTGGAGGGGCGGGGTTCAAGGGCGGAGGAGCGGGAAGTGGAAGAGATGCGGTGGAGGGCATTGTTGACCACGTCGGGGGGGAAATTGCGGTCCTTGAAGAAGGAGGCCATCTGGGTTGTGCGTTTTTGGAACTGGTCCTCCTGGGAGCAGATGCGGTGGATTCGAAGGAATTGGTTGCGGTGGAGGGCATCGTCACATGAGCTCATCTTTGGGACACCTTCCAAATCCACAAACACTACCACCTGGAAGCACAATCACCTCCACCTGCAAGTTGCCCTCCATTACTATCTTGAATTGGAACTATCTCACCTTTCCTTAACTGTCACTGGGTCAGAATCCTGGTGCTCCATCCCTAACAGCACAGTGGATGTCCTCATACTGAGGACTGCAGCACATCGAGAAGGCAGCTCACCACCACCTTCTCTGGGGTGATTAGGGATGGGTGATAAACCAGCCATGCCTGGATTTGGACTCCTCAAGCTATATGACAAAGTGTCTCTCTCTGCTGGAGAGAGATACCCAATACCCTTTATAGACAACGACTCAGATTTAGTCTCAGCTCAATTGTCAAAACTGCCAACTCTGACTTAGAGGAGTGTGGGTGTGGCAACATAGAATATTTCAGCACAGTACAGGCTCTTCGGCCCTTGATGTTGCACCGACCTGTGGAACCAATCTGAAGCCCCTCTAACCTGCACTATTCTATTCTCATCCATATGTTTATCCAATGACCATTTAAATGCTCTTAGAGTTGGCGAGTCTACTACTGTTGCAGGCAGTGTATTCCACATCCCTACTACACTCTGAATAAAGAAACTACCTCACACATCTGTCCTATACCTATCACCCCTCAATTTAAAGCTATGTCGCCTCGTGCTAGCCATCACCATCTGAGGAAAAAGGCTCTCACTGTCCACCCTATCTAACCCTCTGATTATCTTATACTTCTCAATTAAGTCATCTCTCAACCTTCTCTTTAATGAAATATCCATGGTCTTGAGCCCATAACCTGCATAAGCAGTTCTTAAGACTTTTGAGTGATAGATGTGCAGTTCTGAATATTGCCTGACCTGGATGCTAACATCATTACTTAATAAACACATTTACAGCACAGCAATAGGCCATTCTGCCCAATTAGTGCATGCTGAGTCTTGTCCTAAATTTGACAACACATCCTTCTATTTCTAAAGGCTCTTGTGTCACAAAGGTACGGAGTTCAATGGAGATGTGTCACGGTATGTCCAAACAGCTCTTTCTTTTCCGGTATTCATAAGTTCATAGCATATAGGATCAGAATTAGGCCATTCGATCCATCGAATCTGCACTGCCGCTCGATCATGACTGATATGCTCCTCACCCCCATTTTCCTGCCTTCTCTCCATGTCCCTTCAACCCATTGCCAATTAAAAATCTGTCTAACTCCTCTTTAAATTTACTCACTGTCGCAGCATCCACCGCACTTTGTGGTAATGAATTCCACAGATTCACAACCCTTTGGGAGAAGTAGTTTCTCCTCAACTCTGTTTTAAATTTGCTTCCCCTTATCCTAAGACTATTCAGTTAAGGGTCTTATGGTGTAGCCATAATATTCCTACTTCTGAGTCAGGGAGGCCTTGGTTCAAGCCCCAACTGCTCTGGAAGTGTGTAATAACATCTCTGAACTGGTTGATAGCAAAACATTGATATTAACTTCCCTTTAGACAGCAAACTGTCAATCTCCTCCCCATTCCTTTTTGCACAGTGTTTCTCAGACCATGTCAACACTCTGTATAATTTCCATTTTCTGGGGGTTATCACAATGTTCAGAGTCAAGGAGATTACAGGTAAAGAGACTGTATACGTGCTGGAGGTTCGATCGATTCTGAGCTTATACTCCCGTGGCTACCTCTTCCTGCTGGACTCAAAATATCCCCTCATTTCCTCTGATGTCAATATCATTCCTTAAGCAGAATTCCTGCTGTTGTTTGAGGGATCGAAACTGTTGATTTGATGGGCAAACAGGAAGGATTGACTATGTAGCAAGGGCAGAAAAGAAAGATCCAGAATCAGGCCAATACAAATTACAGTCACATCTATCCCATTAACCAGCATTGACTCATACTAAGCCACACTGTCTGATTCAGGCTGTCCTAGAAATGTCATTATCAAGACAAACTGAAAAAAAAAATCTGATATCGGGCTACATTCACATTGTTCCTTTTATTTAACTCCATATCAACTAACTCCAAAAGGTTAGCATCAAATTTGATTGATTTACACATGTTAAAGCTATAGGTCTCAATAACATTCAATAGCTAATAAAGACTAAAACCCTTGTCTCAATACATTGGATGTAAAACAAGATAAACATAACAGACTACTAAATACACTCAGATTCTGAGGAAAGAGATTCCCTTTCAGTGTCGTAGAGTCAGAGAGTTTTTCAACATGAAAGAAGGCAGTTCAGCCACCTTGTTCATACAGGTTATCAGGCATCCATGTGTTCTGATCCCACTTTCTAGCATTTAGCCCACAGATATTTTAAGCACTCAAATAAATATGCTTTGACTACCTCAAGGTTTCCTGCTCCTACCACCCTTTCTGGCAGTAAGCTTCTGATGCCCATTCTCAATGAAAAATGTTTTCCTCAAATCCCGTATAAAATCTCTTGCTCCTTACCTTAAAACTATGTCCCGGGGTATTGACCCCACCATGTATACTTCTTGCTGCCTCAGCAAATCAGCCAACATCATCACAGACCACACCCTGAACCCTGATTATAATCTCTTCCAATCTCTTTCATCCAGCAGAAGATACAAAAGCTTAAACACACATACTGACAGATTCAAGAGCAGCTTCTTCCCTGCTGTTTTCAGACTTCTGAATGGACCTCTCAAACTTTAAACTCAAATGTTGATCTTGCCTCTTTGTGCACCTTCTCTGCAGCTGTAACATTGTTTCCCTCACTCTGTTCTATTACCCTAACGTACTTTGTGTGGTATGATCTGCCTGTTCTGCGCGCAAAACAAAGCTTTTCACTGTACTTAGGTACACGTGACAGTAATAAACCAAATCAACTCACAATTAAAGGAATGTTTTCTTCTTGTCTCCCATCTATGCCCTGCATAGCTTTGTATAACTCAATCCCGAACCCGCCTCCTTCACTGACCTAAGGAAAACAGACTCCAGCCTATCTAATTTCTTTTCACAGCTGACCAACCCCAGCACAGACCTATCCTAGTGAATCTTTTCAGTCTGTCCAATTCATAATGGAATCCCCTGGCCTGCCCCAAGTCTCTAGGCTAAGATCCACTTCTGCAAACATGAATTTTGTCAGGGCTACAGAAAGCAACAACTTATTTATATAACAAAAAAGGTTCTTTCACAACTCCTGGATGGTAGCAAAACATTTCACAATTAGTGACATATTCTGAAGTGCAGATGTGATTGTAATCAGTTGTGATCAAATGGTGTAGAAGACTTGAGGGCTAAATTGCCTCATTCTGCTCCTGTGTCTTAGGGTCTTATAGTCATGTGGGAAGGAACTCTCCATGATAGTGGGTTGGTTAGCTCATTTGGCTGGCTTGTGGGTTCAATTCTTGCACTAGCCATAGCTAGCATGAAGATACTGCCTTCTCTACCTCTCCCCTCGCCTGTGACATTCTGACCCTCAGGATAAACTCACCATGACGCCCCTCTCTAATGAGAAACATGATGATGGCAACTTCACCTTTTATCAATTTTGGAACAAGCGATTTTAAAACTGTGTATAGGGAGAATAAATAATTCCTGAGGTTTCTCGACCCAGCCTGTGCCTTTAAATTAAAAAAAAGTATTGCAGGTGTGACACAAGACGTCAGATTGGAGTGGTGGGGGAACATTGGCATTAATGGTTTACCCGCCTTTTTTGTTTGTTTTTGAAGGAGCTTTGTATACAATTAAGCCGTGTTTCTGAATGCAAACTACTGCTTATGTGCCTTGTTGCAATTCAAAGAGTGGGAAATGACTGAAGATGTCCATCTGCTGCAGTACAATCATCTCTACAACTCCTAAATTACCAGCAACAAAGATCGATATGTTTAGAGGACAGAGCGATGATTTCTTTTCAATCTTTGCTGCTTTCTTCCCTGACCAGCTGGAATGCAGACCCACAGATTCCCATTTCCCTCTAAAGCATTTTCCCTAGTGTCCCTCAGCGACAGCTTATGGCTTGTGCAACCAAGTGAAAACAATATTTAATCATTCTCGGCTGGCTCAGGACACAAACAAGTGGGGAAGAAAATTACATTTCAATTATGTACATGTGGGAGCAAGAAACACAGTGAGCAGGAATCTTAAATCACTTCACGCAATTAATTACTTCTGAAGTGTCTTGATTGTTATGCACAAGTAAGGAAGCACACACATTTAGAAAGTCTTTTATGTCCTTAAAGTGTCCCAAAGTTCTTCACAGACAATGAATTACTTTTAAAATATATTCATTGATGTTTCACAGGCAATTCCAGAACATTGCAGGGTCTACCAAACAGCAGTGAGGCAAATGACAAGACAGTATGTGTCAGGACACTTGGCAGAGGGATGGTTATTGGTGAGTCCACCTAAGGGATCGCTATTTCCTCTGTACAAAAAAGCCCCTAGGATATGTCACCACCAACCCACGATTTAATGTATCATCGGCAACAATAACTTGTATTTATATAGTGCCTTTAACATAACAAAAGGCACTTTACAGGAATGAGTCAAATAAAATCACACACCGAGCAATGTGACCAGACTGAGGTGTGAAGTATGACAGGATTGATTAGGTCTATGTTCACTGGAGGATGAGGGAGGAATCCCATAGAAACTTGAACAGCACCAGATTGAGTAAATGCAAGGATGTTCCCAATGATGGTGGAGTTCAGAACCAGCGGTCACACAGTCTAGAGACATGGAGTCGGTCATTTCGGACTGAGCTGAAACGTTTTCACCCAGAGAGTGGTGAGCCTGTGGAATTTCCTGCCAATGTAAGTAGTTATGGGCAAAACATTGAAGAAGGGGTCTGATCCAATTCTTAAGGCTAAAGGGATCAAAGGTGTGGGGAGAAAGCGAAACAAGGTACAGAGTTTTGTTTATTCATTCACAGAAATGAGGCATCACTGGCTAGGCCAGCATTCATTGCTCTTGCTAATTATTCTGAGGGTAGCTACATTGCTGTGGGTCTGGAGTCACATGTAGACCCAGGTCAGCTTCCTGCCCTAAAATATATCAGTGAACCAGATGGATTTTTCCTGACAATGGTCATCATTAGACTTTTAATTTCAGATTTTTATTGAACCCAGGTCCCCTGGAATATTATGTGGGTCTATACTTGTATGGCTTCCCACCCATCCAACTCCTCTAACCTTAAACACAAGGTAAGCCTCTCTTCTTTTTTACTTTCTGATAAAGGGATTAGCAAGGATGGTGGTGCAGGGAGAGGAATGGTCCTCCTGCATGATGTTTGAGTTGAGGGACGCCATTAGTGTCCCATCCAAGTACATCTGCAGGAAGTGCACCCAAATCTCACTCATCCAAGACTGGAGTGGGAGCTGGATGAACTTCGGATCATTCGGGAGGCAGAGGCTGTGATAGATAAGAGTTACAGGGAAGTAATTACTCCTAGGCATGAAGAAAGCTGGGTTAACTGTTAGAAGGGGGAAAAAAAAAGTCTGTGCAGGGATCCCCTGTGGTTGTTCCTCTGAAAAACAAGTATACTGTTTCGAATACTATTCGGGAGGGGGGGATGACTTAGCAGGAGCATGCATTGGGGTGTATGTCTCTGGCACAGAGTCTGTCCTTGTTGCAGAGAAGGAAAAGGGGGCAAGGAGGAGAGTGTTAGTCATTGAGCCTCAGTAGTTAGAGGGTCAGATAGAAGGTTTGTTGGGAACGAACGAGACTCACGGTTGGTGTGATGCCTCCCAGGTGCCAGGGTCCATGAAGTTTCGGATCATATATTTGGTGTCCTGAAGGGAGAGGGTGACCAGCCAAGTTGTGGTCCACATAGGTACCAGTGACATAGGTAGAAAGAGGGATAGGGATGAAAGGCAGGATTTCAGAGAGGTAGAGTGGAAGCTGAGAGCTTGAGCAAACAGTTGTTATTTTTGGTTCGTTACCTGTGTCACGTGATAGCGAGGTGAGGAACAGGGAGAGATATCAGCTGAACACGTGGCTATAGGGATGGTGCAGGAGGGACGGTTTCAAGTATATGGGTAATTGGGGCTCATTCTGGGGAAGGTGGGACCTCTACAAACAGGAAGCTTTTCACTTGAACCAGATCGGTACTAATATCCTGGGTGGGAAATTTGCTAGTGCTATTCAGGTGGGTTTAAACTTGCACAGCAGGGAGATAGGAACCTCTGGTGTAGTTCCAGTGCACAGGAGGATGTGAGTAGTGAGGACATGAACAGGATTTCATGGTCATGTGAGTGTGCTAGCAGACAGCAAGCTGGTTTGAAGTGTGTCTACTTTAAAGCCAGGAGTATCTGGAATAAGGTAGGGGAGCTTGCACTGTAGATAAGTACCTGGGACTTCGATGTTGTGGCCATTTCAGAGACATGGATAGAGCAGGGTGAGAAATGAATGTTGCAGGTTCCATGGTTTAGATCTTTCGTTAAGATCAGGGAAGGTGATAAAAGAGGGGGAGGTGTGGCTTTGTTGGTCAAAGCCAGTATAATGGTGGCTGAAAGAACTTTTGATGAGGACTCGTCTGCTGAGGTGGTGTGAGTTGAGTTTAGAAACAGGAGAGAAGAGGTCATACTACTGGGACTTTTTTATAGGCCTCTGCAAAGTTCCAGGGATGTGGAGGAAAGGATTGCAAAACGATTCTGGGTAGGAGTGAAAGGAACAGGGTGGTCATTATGGGGGGACTTCTCCAACATTGACTGGAGATGTTATAACTCTAGTACGTCGGATGGATCAGTTTTTGTCCAATGTGTGGAGGGGGGTTTCCTGACGCAGTATGTCGAAGGGCCGACAAGAGGGGAGGTCACACTGGATCTGGTGCCTGGTAATGATTTAGTTGTAGGTGAGCACTTTGGAGAAAGTGACCATAATTCAGTTACGTTTAGTTTAGCAATGGAAAGGGATAGATACGTGTCACAGGACAAAAGTTAAAAAGTGGGAAGAGCAATTATAATGTGATTAGGCAAGACCAGTGAGCCTTACTTCTGTTGTAGGAAAAGTTTTGGAAAGGATTATAAAAGATAGGATTTATAATCATCTGGCAAGCAACAATTTGATTGGAGATAGTCAGCATGGTTTCTTCAAGGGCAGGTCATGTCTCACAAACCTCATTGAGTGTTTTGAGAAGGTGACCAAGCATGTGGATGAGGGCAGGGGGATTAATGTGGTGTACATGGATTTCAGTAAAGTCTTTGATAAGGTTCCACATGGTAGGCTTTTGGACAAAACGTAGAGGCAAGGGATTGAGGGTGATTTAGCAGTTTGGATTAGAAACTGGCTTTCTGTAAGAAGGCAGCGAGTGGTGGTTGATGGAAAATATTCAGCCTGGAGTCCGGTTATTAGTGGCGTGCCACAAGGATCTGTTTTGGGACCACTGCTATTTGTCATTTTTATAAATGACCTGGACACAGGCATAGGTGGATAGGTTAGTAAGTTCACAGATGACACTAAAGTTGGTGGGCAGTGTGGAAGGATGTTGCAGGGGGACTTGGATAAACTGCAGAATTGGACTGAGAGGTGGCAAATGGAATTCAATGCAGATAAATGTGTGGTGATTCACTTTGGGAAGAATAACAGGAAGGCAGAATACTGGGTCAGTGGAAAGATTCTTGGTAGTGTGGATGTGCAGAGGGATCTTGGTGTCTATGTACATAAATCCCTAAAAGTTGCCACCAAGATTGATAGTGCTGTTAAGAAGGCATACGGAGTGTTAGGTTTTTTTTGGTAGAGGAATTGACTTCCGGAGCTGTGATATCATGCTGCAACTGTACAAAGTGATAATGCAGCCGTGCTTGGAATATTGTGTACAGTTCTGGTCGGATGGCAGCCCTGAAGAAGGGCTTATGCCCGAAACGTCGATTCTCCTGTTCCCTGGATGCTGCCTGACCTGCTGCGCTTTTCCAGCAACACATTTTCAGTACAGTTCTGGTCGCCCCATTACAGGAGGGATGTGGAAGCATTGGAAAAGGTGCAGAGGAGATTTACCAGGATGTTGCCTGGTCTGGATGGAAGGTCTTACAAGGAAAAGCTGAAGGACTGGCTTGCTGTGTTCTTCCAGCCTCTTGCTTGTCTTTCTTAGATTCCAGCATTTGCAGTCTTTTACAGAAACATGGCTCAGGGAGGGACAGGATTGGCAGCTCAAAGTTCCGGGGTACAGATGCTATGGGAAGGACAGAAAGTGGGGCAAGAGAGGAGGGGAAGTGGTGTTTTTGGTCATGATGTGGAGGTGCAGATGTTGGACTGCGGTGGACAAAGTTAAAAATCACACAACACCAGGTTGTAGTCCAACAGGTTTATTTAGAAGCACTAGCTTTCAGAGCACTGCTCCTTCGTCAGGTAGCTAGTGGGGCAGGATCATAGGACACAGATTTTATAGTAAAAGATCAAAGTGTCACACAGCTGGTGTGATGTATTAAACAAACCTAGATTGCTGTTAACTCTATAATCAGTTAGAATGGGCTTGCAGGTTTTGATTCATTACTTTGTAAATCTTTGAACCTTTTTCAAGTCACATTCCCAGGATAACTTAATGTTTTATTAAAAAAAAAGTGACATCCCAGCTCAGACAATGCATTAAAGGTGTGAGATTAGAGTCAGTCTGCATCCCAAACTTGAGTCAAACTGGTTCTAGTTCCAAAAGAGGAATTGATAAAATATCACAGAGACTGACTGCCTAGAGTTTGTGTGTTTTCGGTCAAGGATAACATGATGGCAGTCCTTGGAGAGGATATTCCTGAGGGATTATCTGGTGAGTCTATATGGATGGAACTAAGAAGTAATGATTATTTGGATAAAATAATATGCAAGGGTGTAAGGAGAAAAGCACTCTGTAATAATGCTCAGTTGAAGAGCTGGTGCAGGCACGATGGGCCAAGTGCCCACCTTTTGAAGTGTTTTGGTGCACATCTTGCCTTGTTTATACTGTGGAAGTTGAATCCTGTTCATTTGTTCCAGTATGGTGGAAATCAGTTTCAGATATGGTTCTGCTCTACAATGCTAATTAGAATTAAGCTCTTTAATTGCGATCCAGTAGCCTTACAAATAAAAATGGCTTGTGTGCATATGGTATTGTTGTGTCAGTAGAATTGGTGGCACCATGACATTTAATCAGATTAGCTGATGCTAAATTAACTTGAGGTACAAATGCCAGCAACAAGACTTGTTAGCAAATCATTACATCTATTAATGAATTGCTATTGATGTATGTTTTGTCCTCCCTTGTAAAGATCAGTCGAATTCTTTGCTCTAGAGAAACTGCCAGTCTCCAGAAGGCTCAAAAGCTGATTTAGTTTCAAAACATATGAAGTCATCAGCACTTTAAAACAAAATCTGCAATATGGTCCTTGAATGCCATATAAGAGGAATGTTTCTTGGGAATGGGTATGTGGCGTCCGTTGTGGCAGCAGTTCCAGAGTAAGCCATAATGGTAATTGATTTTCTCTCCCATTTCTCACTCCTCATCCTTTCCTGAACCCTTGAGTGATGGCATTGTCCACAAACGTGAACCTGTCTCTACACGATCTCAGTCAATTGACTGGCATTCAGTGACTCGACTGCGATGGGGTAGTTTTGTCTCAGGAGGTTAATAGGTAAAGTATCACGTACCCACTAAAATCATAGCTTACCATCTCTGCAGAGTGTCTCACTCAATCGCCCAACCCTCACACTCATCCCCCTTCATGACATCTTCCTCACTCCCACTCCTCCACCTTTTCATGTTTCCACATAGGCTTGACAGCGTTGCTACCATGAATAATTCATCAATGATCTTTCACGTCTCCTTGTCAGTCAATTGATCTCCTAGGCATTTGTGTTTATTTCCGCTCCTAATTACTGTACTGAATCTATCCCATCACTGCTCTGATTTAGTGGTCATTGTTTCTTATCAGCCTTTTTGCAAATTGTCCTCCAGCAAATGATACAGTTGTGTTTTACAACAGCATTTAAATAGTGCCTTTAACATTGTGAAATATTCAAGAGATAACGGCAGCATTGTCTAACAACATTTGACACTAACTTTCATGAGGAAATATTGAAACAATTCAAAATATGATCAAGGAAGTTTATGAGAATTGGGCAAATCTCGGAGTGTCTTAAAAGAGGAGTGAGAGATTAGAAAAACAGAGGAATTTAGGGAGTAAATATCTGAGTTTAGGATCCAGACAGCTGAAGATACAGTGATTGAAATCAGGGATACACACTACACTATAATTGGAACTATTTGGAATCTAGGAGGGTTGTAGTGAAAAAAAGGTTAGAGAATCAGGGAAATATAGGCCAAGGAGGTGTTTGGAAACGTGGATAATAAAGGTTAAACTTCCTGTGATCCTGGTACAAAAATCAAAATAATTATATAGCCCCTAGATAGCTTAAAGGTGAATGGGGCCTGCTGCTAATGAGGATATGTACGGAAGAAGTTTGGAAGAGTTCAGGTTCATAGGAACATTGGAATAGTTGTGGGCCATTCAGCCTATTGATCCTGCTCCTCTATTCAATACAATTGTGATTGTTTGAACATTTCAATGCCTTTTACCTACCCATCCCTATAGCCCTATTTACCATTGGTAATCAGAAATCAACCAATCTCTAAATGTACTCAATGATAAATTCGACAGCCTTCTCTTGTAGGAAGCTCCAAAGGTTCATAACTCTGTGTTTAAAAAGTTCTCATTTTTCCTGAGTGACAACTACTCACCTCCCCCTTAGTTTTATATTGTGCCCCTGGTTCAAGATTCCACCAACTGGAACAAACATCTGTATCTATTCTATTTGTCTGTTTGTCTCTTTAGAGAAAAAATGATGACTTTTAATGATGACTATTAAAGGTAACATACCAGCCCACTCTAGTGCAGCTTATCACCATCAGAATTACTGATAGCCTGAAGGTTAATAGCTCAACTCCTGAAGCTGCCAAAGAGGTTGACCCCATAGTTCAGTTCATGTGTGTAAGAAGGAACAGTTTTGTTGGGAACAGCATATTGCTCACTATGATCCCTGTGTGGACAGTTGACACACTTGGGCCAAGGGCATGAGGTAAGGATAAGGGACCACAACAGAACAGATCAATTCATTCAAGATGGCAGCAGATGCGCTGTGATCACATCTATCATATAACTGAGGTGTTGTACAAAATAATCTTAGGAATCTCGTGTCTTTGTAGAACAATTGTAGTATAATTGTTTGGACCAGTTCAGTGGGGAAAGACACAATGGCAATTATTTACAGACATCATAGAGCCAAGAGCAGAATAAAGATCAACAGTACTCCAGCCAAAGACTAATCAATCTTTCACATTTTGAAGAGAACAGCTTCTGGAAGAATTGTGAAATAGCTTGTCCATTTGAAGTTTTGAATTCAGAGAGTTGGTTGAAATGGGGTGGTGGTAAATGTCATTATATGAAAGTCTAAATATTCACTTTGAGAGAAACGCTCTGGGGGGAGATGTTGTACAAGGAGGAATGACATCATTCTGGACAATAACAATCCTGCGATAAGGTGATGGTTCTGAAAAGGATAATGCTGGAGATTGCATTGAGCTGCATCCAAGCTCTGGATATTAAGAAAGACAGACTAATCATCCAGGTCTCCTCATTGCCTTAGCAAGCATCTCAAATCTATCAATGTAAGTTGTACCTAATTGCTGTCAACCACATCTTGTGCAAGACAAGACCCTCTCAAAATTCACTTGCGGTTTTCCTGTAATACTGTAAAACAGTTAGGTCCTTAGATTCAGTCAGATAATGGGATAGTGGCAGCAATCTACCCCAACCACAAGCTGACAGTGGTTGGCATGGCAACATGTAAAAGAGATGAGGCCTTA
Source organism: Chiloscyllium plagiosum (assembly GCF_004010195.1). Lineage (NCBI taxonomy): Eukaryota > Metazoa > Chordata > Chondrichthyes > Orectolobiformes > Hemiscylliidae > Chiloscyllium > Chiloscyllium plagiosum. The sequence goes on along the minus strand of NC_057734.1, from coordinate 9,205,159 downwards.
ATCTGGCATTTCCCAATGACACAGCTGAGCTTCCCCAGTACTCCACTGGACTGTCCATTTAAATTATGCACCCAAATCTCAGGAGTGGGACTCAAAGGCAAAAGTTTCTTAATCAAAGGTTAGAGAATGAGCAGCAAAGCCCGAACTAATTGGAGATTGTCCTCATGTACCTCTGAAGGACCAGTCACTTCTCAATTATGCTGCATGCAAAGATCGCCTTGTCATTGGAGTAAAAAAAATACAACTGACAGGAGGCAACTGTGTTTAACAGTCAGCGGTGGCAACTTCTGTGACCTGACTTTTAACGGCAATTCCTTGTATAGAATCCCTAGGTACTTCATTCCAAGGTGTTAAATTGCCTCTTGATTTGACTAAGGAGCTTGTTCTTTCATTGCATTCCTGTGGTATGAGCTGCCCTCTGGTCAATTATGCAGGATTTACGAAAAACAGCATTTGCAGTGACATTCTCCAAGCTCAGCTCTTGGTCTCATATGAGTGCTTTTCTGTGTAGTACTGAAAAGAATGAGACTAATTTAAAGTTTAATAACGGAGCTGTTATCTGTGACATATCTTTTGTCACCAAGCCTGCTGAAAGGTCACCTGTCCTGTCCTTGTTGTGACAGGATAGCATTGTGTAACAGAAGCAATGATTTTGCAAAGGAAGCTGGCATTATTTTTTCAAGAACAAAATGCAACAGAACAGGAGAGTCTTTCTCTCTCATCTGTTAAGTATAAAGGGAAGAAAGACTTGTATTTTTGTAATGCTTTCCGCAGCCTCAGGACAACTGGGGATCAAATGAAGCGTTTTCGAAGTGCGGGCGCATTTGTAATGTGGGAAGTCATTTATCCTTGAAGATTCCATAGGCAGCATTGTGGCAATAACTGTGAACGCTGTTTTAGTTATGTTGAATTGAAGATTCCTGATGAAGGACTCCTGCCCAAAACGTTGATTCTCCTACTCCTTGGATGCTGCCTGACCTGCTGCGCTTTTCCAGCACCATATTCTCTACTCTGATCTCCAGCATCTGCAGTCCTCACTTTCTCCTAGATAACATTAATGGCATTGGGTGATTATTTGGATAGAAACGGTGTGGACAGGTGGGGGGAAAACGCAAGAGATTGGCAAAAGGTAGCGCTGCTTATTTAATGAGCTAGCACAGGTAAAAGGGCTGAATGAGCTTCTTCCTTGCCACAACAATTCTGTGATTCTGTGGTTAAAAGTTTTCTCTGTTTTACAGAGTTACTACTGATGCTGCTTAAGGAATAAATACTGGCCAGGCCATTGGATCTTCTTGAAGTCATGCCAAAGAAATTTAATGGTCACTTTGTTAGGCAGACTAGGCCCCAGTCAGAAAGTGTGGTGCTGGGAAAGCAAAGCTGACCAGGCAGCAACTGAGGATCAGGAGAATCGACATTTCGAGCATAAGCCTTTCATCAGGGATGTGAATCAGACTAGGCCCCGGGCCTGACCTGAAAGCCAGTGGCTCTGACTGAGGGAGTGTCAGCCTAGATTTAGGGCTAGTAGAAAGTGAGGACTGTAGATGCTGGAAATCAGAGTTGAGAGTGTGGTGCTGCAAAAGCACAGCCAGTCAGGCAGCATCCGAGGAGCAGGAGAGTCTTTATCAGGAATGACGAAGAGCTTATGCTCGATATGTCAACTCTCCCTCTCCTTGGATGCTGCCTGACCGGCTGTGCTTTTCTAGCACCACATTTTTTTGACTCTGATCTCCAGCATCTGCAGTCTTCACTTTTGGGAGCAGATGCGGCGGAGACGAAGGAATTGGGAGAATGGGATGGCGTTTTTACAGGGGGCATCCCACACCTCCCCCCTCACTTCTCTCCAAGGCCTCCAAGGTTCATTTGAGAACAGCCCATATGGGCTGAGTGATTCAATGGGTGTCAAGTTTGGCTGTAATCCCAAGTAACAGGTCAGCTCCTGGAGAAGGCACATTACATTCTTTGACATACCCTAATGAGGCCAGTGATGTATCTAATGCCGCATAGCTGAGATCTAAATAAAACATTGAAAGAGCAATGTCAGTCATTCATGGGCTTGGTCCATTTGTTGAAGTCCAATTTCTCTCAGAGTCTCTATTTTTCTCCCCCAAAAGTAATACATTTTAAACTCAGCTGCAAAGCAAAGTAATACACCATGATATTGGTCATTAAATAATTGGAGTCCTGGTTATACATAACCTGCCTGCTGCTTGTCTTTGGATGTAAGGGAAAAGGGCAGCTGCTATTTTCATGTCTGTAGAAAGACTTCTGTGAATGCTCCAAATAGATACAAGGAATGTATCTGTGATACCATTGATAGAATAAACTAGCCAAGTCTCATTTTGCATTCTTGGCTGAGTCCAGACATCCATTAGAGTATTGAAACAGCTGCAGCCACGAGAGAGACATTGCTTAATTGATAGCTTTCTCTTTCATCTGTTCTAGCAACTGCATAATACTGATTAACATAATATGAAGAGTTTTCAAGTGCATATTGTTTTTGCTGTTGATACTTTACAAACAGCTGGATAATTAACACATTTGTTGGCCTGTAGTTAAAAACAGTTAGAGTCATAGAATCATATAGCACAGAAAGAGACCTTTCGGTCCAATTCATCCATGCCAACCAGAGATCCTAAGTAAATCTAGTCCCATTTGCCAGCATTTGGCCCATATCCCTCTAAACCCTTCCTCAACATGTGCCTTCAGGTGCCTTTAAAATGTAATTGTACTGGCCTCCACCACTGCCTCTCGCAGCTCATCCCATATTTGCACCACCCTCTGCATGAAAAGATTACCTCTAAGGCCCCTTTTAAATATTTCCACCTCTCACCGTAAATCTATGCCTTTTAGTTTTGGACTCCCTTACCCTGGGAAAAAAACCTTGGCTCATCAACTTATCCATGCTCCTCTATAAGGCCACCCCTCAACCTCTGACAATCTGGGATAAAAGCTTCATTAGAATTTATTGGTCCTATAGCAACTGAATGGAAGTGGGGATTCCATAGCTTGACATAGACTGTACAATGAGACATGAGGGTGTTGATGTGGTGGTGGGAGGATTGTGAGTGAGTGAGGAGTGTGAGGGTGAGGCGTAAAGGCCAAACTAATTTTATTGTAACTGGGATGGAGTCCCATAGGGCCTGGATTTTTGAAAAGCCTACTTTGGCATTTGACTACCCCTGGAGTTGCCTCTAATCTCTCTTAGCCCCTCAATGAAAATCCTGCCTTTTCTGGCACTTTCCCCCAACACAAGTGCTCCGAGCTGGGAAATCTCTTGACTTTGGCAACAGCTATGAATAAAGGCAGCACAGTGGCTGAGTGATTAGCACTGCCGCCTCACAGCACCAGGGATCCGGATTTGATTCCAGCATTGGCGACAGAATCTGTGGCACATGCACATTCTCCCCATGTCTGTGTGGGTTTCCTCCAGGTGCTCTGGTTTCCTCCCATTATCCAAAGATGTGCAGGTCAGGTGAGTTGGCCATGCGAAGTTGGTCATGGTGTTCCAGAAATGTGTAGGTTAGATGCATTAATCATGGGTAAATGTAGGGGAATAGGTCTGAGTGAGTTACTCTTCAGAGGGTCGGTGTGGACCTGTTGGGCTAAAATGGCCTGTTCCCACATTGTAGGGATTCTATGAGAGTAGCACAGTTAATGTTCTGAGTCCTTCAGAACCCTGGAGCTGTACTGGATGTGAACCACATTAACTCTATTTCTCTCTCTCTTCCCCCCCACAGGTGATGCCAGACCTGCTGAGTTTCTCCAGCACTCTCTGTGCTTGCTTTAGATTTACAGCATCTGTAACATTTTCCTTTCATCTTTTTGTTGGGCTTCTCTGCTGAGGTGATATCAGAACGGAAAGTACTACCCCTGGTCACGACTGGAAGGTTATCAGTCATGTCAGGGGACAGTCCGTCACAATAACCATTCAAATAGGAACGCATTAAACTGAGGGCAATCAGCGGCTATGTGACATTTACAATTGTAAGAGAATTTAGTAGAATATTTAGTTTCTTGATCCTTTCATGGGAAGTGGCCATTTCGTGTTCAGGTCAGCATCTGTTGCTTGTCGTTGAAGTGAGTGGCTCACTAGGCCATTTCAGAAGGTATTTATGATGAGATTAACTTTGCTGTTGGTCTGGACTCACATGTAGGTCAGACTGGCTAAGGATGGCAGATTTTTTTCTCCAAAGCATGTGACTGAATTAGTTGGGCTTTTTTAATGACAGTCTCGCATTGTTTCCTTTACCTTGTCATTCCAGATTGATGAATGACTTGTATTTAAATTCCACTCATTGTTGTGTTAGGATTTGATCATGTGTCTTCAGCAGGGCCCGGGTTAGAAGGGGAGATTTACATCAGGGCCGAGGGCTCCAAGGAGACCCTGCTTGTCGCAGGCTGGGGTGGGTGGGTAATTTTATGACTGCTGTGAGACTGCAGGGTCCGTGGTATCTGTGCCAGGTCCTGGTCTCCAGAGGATTTTCCAACAGCCTTCAGCACCTGAACAAAAGGAACAAAAAAGAGGGGCTTGAGCCAGAATGGCTCAATGATAAATTATAGTAGATGACCTCTTCATTGGCTGTCCCTGGCACGCTGCTCAAATAAGCCTAGATCCTGGCTCCTGACACAATCAAAGGGCTGACACCTCTCTATAGGACAAAATACTGCAGACGCTGGAGATCTGAAACAAATGCAGAGAATGCTGGAGAAACTCAGCAACTCTGTGAGGACGGAGACAAGCAGGAAGCTGCAAGAACACAGCAAGGCAGGAAGCATCAGGAGGTGGAGAAGTCAATATTTCTGGTGTAACCCTTCTTCAGGACTCAAGTCTGACCTGAAATGTTGACTTCTCCACCTCCTGATGCTGTGTTCTTCCAGCCTCCTGCTTGGATTCCAGCATCTGCAGTTTCTTTCTCTCTCCCAACAGTTAGAGACAAAACAGAATTAGTGTTTCAAATCCGCTATGACTCCTCTTCAGATTACCTCTGGAGTGTATTGAGCTTTATTGAGTAAGGTTGGCCTTGAGAGAGTCTCAGAATGGAACTGCCCTTACTCAGTGTGATATTCAAAAAATGAGAAGGGATGGATGGGTGACTCTTGAGAAGGGGAGATCCATTCAACTGGATTGTTTGGAAGTGTGAGAGGCTGACTTTCTTACTTTCTTGGCCACAGACCTGTCTCTGGGGGTGGGAGGGTGGGGGGTTGGGAATAAGATCTCTGACTGTAATGGCTGCCCACATAGCTGCAACCTGGCTCCCTCCAATAAGCAACATCTAACAGACAGCAGCAGACATGCCCCCAAACATCCCCCAACCCCCAAAGCTCCCTGGTGTGCCGGTGATTAAATGCTGTTGTGCCCTAGTCTTAAAGGGGCCTTAACTATAGGCTCCATGGTGAGGCAATACCCTCCTTGCAGAGCGCTCTCCTGTGGTGGGAATGTGTTCAGGAGTCATCACAGTGGAATTTCCATTGTATTTTGTCAGCCCCAGCACCTCCAAGCCCACTGCAGAGGAGTGAAATAATTCTGCTCAGTGCTCCATTAGAAAGCCGGATGTTTTGCTGTGTGGAAGACAGTGTACAAATACCAGCTGCTGCTAACGTTGATCCTGACAGACCTGACCTTCTCCTTGCTGAGGTAAAGGTGGTTAAAAAGGAGGCCCGCTGTGTGATCCGTGTCGCTACATAGCTGAGAGGAGCAAGTGGCAGTGAAAGCAAATTCGCAGATATAGGGGAGACAAGTATTAATGTTACAAAATAAAGTGTGGGATTGGCAAGCAAGCACATTGTCCTTGTCGCAATTGGAAGCTTTACATTCTGCACGGCCCTTCAGTGGACCCTTTCCAACAAGGAGAACACAAATTTCTATTGTCAGTTCTTTAATTACAGAGAGAGGGAAAGAGAGAGAATGAGAAAAACAGACCAAGTGCTGAATGAACCAAATCATACTGGGTCAAAATAAAACACTGCGTCAAAGTTGTAGCTAAATAGTCAAAGTGATCTATTTCACTACCTGGCGTAATACCTGAAATGTGCATGGTTAGTGACAAACAAGCTCTAAAGGACTTCACACAATTAAGACAGGTTGACAATTTGAATTTTTTTTTCATGAGCTTTCTCTCTAATGCTTCTACGTTTGCTTTTATTCAGCTATGAGATGTGACAAACGCTGGCTAGGCCGGCATATATTACCTGTAATAGATGCTCTTGAGGTGGTGGTGGTGAACTGCCTTCTTGAACTGTTGCAGTCCACATGGTGTGGGTTGACCCACAATGTTTTTAGGAAGGGAATTCCAGGATTTTAACCCAATGACAGTGAAGAAATGGCCATATATTTCCAAGTCAGGATTGAGATTGGCTTAGAGGGGAACTTGTAGATGGTGGTGTTCCTGTGTACCTGATGCCCATGGCCTTATGGGTGAAAGTGGTTGTAGGTTTGGAAGATGCTGTTACAAACCTTAGTCAATATTTGAAGTGCATCTTGAAGACAGTACACACTGCTGCTACTGAGCATTGGTGATGGAGAGACTGGATGCCTGTGGATGTGGTGACTATTAGCTGCTTTGTCCAGGATGGTGTCAAGGACCTGGCGTGTTATTGGACCAGCACCCATCCATCAAAATGGAGAACATTTCATCATCACTCTTGATATACTTAGGTGATGCACATGCTTTGGGGATGTGTGGTCAGGAGGTAAGTTACTTGCTGCAAGATTCCTGCCTCTAGTAGATAGTCACAGTGTTGACTGTATATGATAGTTCAGCTCAGTTTCTGATCCATGGTAATCCCCAGGATGTTGATAGTGGGGCATTCAGTGATGGTCCAACAAAGATGCATTAACCATTACTCATTACTTGCTTTTACTAAACCAGTTTTGTATCCATTATGTTATTGTCCCTTTTATTCCATGAAATCTAATTTTGCTTACAGGTCTGTTATATGGCATTGTATCGAATGCCTGTTGGAAGTCCTTCTGCATACATCACATTAACAACATATGCCCTGATTAACTGTCTCTGTTACTTCTTCAAAAACATCCAACAGTTAGTTACGTCGATTCAAGCAGACAACTGGGGTCTCTGTTCAATGTCTCAGCTGAAAGATGGGACTATCAATTGGCCAGTTGATCTTTGGCAGTTCATGTACAAAGTCTGGGGACTTGGGCATGGATTGTTGATGAGGGGTGTATGTGGCAACAGGATTAAGTTAAATAACTTGTTACTAGAAGAAACTTGAAAATCATTTAAACAAAAGCCAGACAAGAAAGAAAGTGGTAATCTCAATCCAAACATCATTATGAGAAGAATTCAGTGCCAATATCAAACTCTGGTTAAATGGCAGAACCATAAATGCATTTTCATTTACCCATCTGCCTTCCAGAATTTCAAATACCCGTTGCATTGTGTGAAGATTGAATCTGTGACAATTTCTAAATCTCTGCTGCACACAAGCTGGGTGAAGAGAGACAGTTGTACGTAGGGACAGGGCATGTCTGATTCCTGAGCCTGCCTTCTGTACAAAGGGAATAAAGGACTTAATCTTCACACGAGTACCTGTGTTTCATATACCTAACGTTTCAGCACACTCTGGTAAAATCATCTATCAGCTTGCCCTAGCATGTTTTCCTTAACTTTCTGCAGTTTCATCTCTACTTACTAGAGCATTTGGTCCTAAAACTCCAGAACTTTAGAGGTGTCTCTGGATTAACAGTCCAGCAATAATACCACTAGACCATTGCCTTCCCTTGAAGAGTTGGAATTCATGAACTGTATTCTAATTTCAATGTAATAAACATGAAGGATCACTGTCAGATTTGTCAATGTAATTGGACTTTTTGCAATGTGTGGCAGTTGCACACATGTTGAATACAGCATATAACATCCCTCGACAACATCTGCCTGGATATGACGGGCAGAATGGCAATATTTCATGCTGCAAATTTATAAGAAACAAAATTCAGCAATTTGAATCAAAATAGACTTTTAAATTGCGAGCCATTGCATAGTCTCTACAATTTATTAATCCTTTTGATACCAAAGTCTTCTTCCAAAGCTGAATAACCAATGGTTTCCACCTCAGAGTTATTTTTCAAAATTAAAATACAGTTCACTAATTCCAATTCTTTAACAGAAGGCAATGGCCTCGTGGTATTATTGCTGGACTGTTAATCCAGAGACCCAGGTAATCTCCCAGCGAATGGGCTTTGAATCCTGTCATGGCAGATGGTGGAATTTGAATTCAATAAATAACTGGAATTAAGTGTCTAATGATGACCATAAGTAAATTATCCTTCCTTTAGGAAGGAAACTGCCATACTTATCTAGTCTGGCCTATATGTGACTTCAAACCCACAGCAATGTGGGTGACTCTGGGGCAATTAGGGACAGGCAATAAATGCTGGCCTAACTGGCAAAGTCCTCATTCTGTGAATGAATAAACAAAAATATAGATTAGGGATCCAATGTTGTAATAAGCGTATGTTGGAGATGCAGTCTTTCTGATTAAACATTCAAAACGTGTCTCATCTGAACTCTCAGATGGCCGTAAAAGATTACATGCACTCTTCTGTGCAAGAGCAAAGACGCTGTGTCCAATATGTATTCCTCATCCACGATCAGCTTGACTCCAGACCCACATTAATGTGGTTGACTCTGAATAGCAATCTGACATGCCTAACCACTCTGTTCAAGGGAACCCATGGATAGGCAGTAAATGCTAGCCTTACAGTAAACTCCAGAGTAAAACAACAGGTCCTCGGGCTCTAGTACTTCGATATCTGGTCAGCAATGACTCCAACTTAGCAGGATTGATAAACATATCTCTAAATATTTTGCCACTGAAATCTTCCATAAAAATAGTTTAATGTTTACGTAAAGACTTTGAACCATCTAAAAGGTTAAAACTGCCACAAAGATGCAGGTAGATTGTCACAGATAGACAATCCCTGCAAGGTGACTGCCTTTGTGTGGAGATATATCCAGTCTGTCAGATATAGTGAGTGACTATTGGTTCTATTGAGTTTGTGCCAACTGGGGATTAAACAATCTGCCTGAACCCAACCCATTGTAAAAGAAACATGCATTAATCAAGGGCTTTCCAGTGAATTATTTGTGGTTTCTTAAAAAAAAAACTACTTAGACTGTGCTGCAACTGTAGAGCAGGAATCAAATGTTTGACCTGAAATTACCCAGCTTTCATGTGGAAATCCATTCCATGATACTGGCAGAATGTGATGTAATGGTATCCCACATAAATATAATGGTTCTTTGTAGCACAAGGCTCTCGTGTCCAAGTAGCTGATATTGAACACTGGTGGATTCATCACATAGAATCTTTGAGATGTCATTTGGAATGCAGGGTCTTGCTGAAGAGGTGAAATGTTTTCGCTCTGATATTATGATGGCTGCTGGGGCAATGGGCAGGGTATCCTACTGTTATAAAATAAAAATTAGTGTCACTTCAATCATAGGATTGGGTCGGGGGATGTGTGGTAATGGTACTCTAGATTACCAGAGCAGACGGGGAGCAGGATTTCTTGAGAGTATTAAAAAAATACTTGGCCATCTAACTCTGTATATCCTTGCCTTCATTTTGCTCCATTTTCCTGTTGCAAATATCTTCATTATTCACCTCAGTGCTCCCCATGATTGTGAATTTTATGTTATAACCTCTCTTAGAATGTCTCTTCAATTCCCTATTACTTATTAGTTATTGTCTTACATTTAAGACCTCTGATATTTGACTTTGTCACAACAGAATATATTCTCTTTAAACCTTGTTGGAAGAGTTCATAATCATAAAGACCTTTATCAGGCACACACGACTCCCCTCTTCTATTAGAGTGCAAGGTGCCCAGTCTATTTGATAATATTTAGGAGCATCTTTGGTTTATAACTCTCAGACAAGTGCAGAACTGATTTGGTCACATAGATCCACAGTAAAACAATTTTCTTAGGGTTATGTATTTTAGTTCCTACCAAGTTCAGATGACCCAAAAAAAAGAGAACTTTGAGGAGAAAGTGAGGTCTGCAGATGCTGGAGATCAGAGCTGAAAATGTGTTGCTGGAAAAGCGCAGCAGGTCAGGCAGCATCCAGGGAACAGGAGAATCGACGTTTCGGGCATAAGCCTGAAGAAGGGCTTATGCCCGAAACGTCGATTCTCCTGTTCCCTGGATGCTGCCTGACCTGCTGCGCTTTTCCAGCAACACATTTTCAGCCCAAAAAAAAGAAAGTAAATCTTCTCTGCTTTCCATTCTCAGCTCCAGTGTCAAGCACCTCCAAGGTCAAGATGTAAGAATTTCCCCTGAAGGGCACCTGATGACTGCATCAAATGTGGCATTTCCGCTTTTCGCCAGCTACCTCTCTAGCCTCGCTGAATCATATTATTAATTCAGTGTCATATTCCACTGTGAGTTATGAAGTTTTACACATTGAAGCTCCGCTTGCTAGGAATCAGACTGGGTCAAATGCATTGCACCCAGGACCTACTGTTGCCATGGAGAGGAAGCTATCATTACTAGTTTCAACTTCAGGTCCTAGAAATGAAAACAAACCATGTCCTGCTCCTCAGATTCACTGTTTTTATTGCAGAGAAGGAGTTAGCCCCACACAATCAATTCCCACTGTCAACAAAGTGTGTTTGCTGTTAGAATTAAACCTTCGGTGAACTATGATGTGGTCCATCGAGTCCACATCACCCCTCTGAAGAGCACCTCACCCAGACCCACCTCCCTACCCTGGCCCCGCAATCCTGCATTCCCCATGGCTAATCCACTGAGCCTGCACCATCCCTGGACACTATGGGCAATTTATCATCATCATCATCATCATCAATCTACCTAACCTGCACATCTTTGGATTGCGGGTGGAAACCAAACAATCCAGAGGAAACCCACACAGACGCAGGGAGAGTGTGCAAACTCCACACACACTGTCACCCAGGGCTGGAATCAAACCCAGGTCCCTGGTGTTGTGAGGCAGTAGTGCTAGCCACTGTGCCACTCCTATTCTAGGTCCAAACTGCAGATAGAAATGATGTGATCGCATGTTAAACAATATGGGGGAACAAGTGACATTCCAACCACGCCAAAAGAAGAATGCTTTTCAAAGTGCTTGCATGAAAGACGTAGTTTGGTTGCTGGAGGTATGCTCTATTTTGTATCCTGATGAAGTGAAAGACCACAAAAAACTTATTTCAATAACTAAATGAGTTCATTAATAGCTTGCCATGCACATTTGCCAAAAATGTGATGTCAATAGCTGTCCATTTATGCTTCCTTAATCATGTATGAGTTCAGAGAGAAAAAGGCATAGACTCAAAGCCATTGGTTTTGAAGACACCTCTGGGTATAGGTTTGTTATAAATGTATTTATTTCACCCAAGAGAGACATTTTCACTGCAGAATAATGGTGTATTCACAAATCATTGTTGATGTGTGTATCGTTGCAGGGTGTAAAATTATTTTGTTATAACTATAGACGACCTGAAATAATGGATGGAAACAAAGTTGCTAAATTATTAATGGACTAATCTGTCTGTTACATGAAGGAGAAGGAAAAGTCTTCATCCTTTCCTCGTCATTCACTTCATTTATCAGCTGAGTACTGATTATCCAGATTGTATGCAAGCTCATTACAATCAAATTAGTTGACAGTTATCTTATTCTCTCTGGTCTACATGCCACTGATTTTAACTTTAGCTTACTGTCACATGTACTGCAGCACTGCAGGCACTCATACAACTTTGTTAGTATCACCGTTGACTCTGATTTAACTCTCTATACTAGGGCTGAAAGAATTACCCGCAAATATAGGAAGAGAAGAATTGAAAAGGACATCATGCCCCTGTTTTGACAATTGGGTCATAACTGATTATAGCCTTCTATAATTTAGTTCAGTGGCATTACCAACACAACACCATTTCCCATTGGAATTGTTGAACTCATATCCTAAGACCATGCCTGTGATTGTAACAAATTGCAACAACCTTCATGCATCTATCCTGTCAATGAGATGGAGTCTCTTTTTTCTTAACCGAGAGGCAATACAGGTCGCTCAATTTCTCTTTATTAGGACAATCTTGCCATGTCAGGAATCACTCTAAGAACATAAGAACTAGGAATAGGAGAAGGCCATTCAGCCCCTTGAGACTGGTCCACCATTCAATACAATCATGGCTGATTACATCTTAAGCCTTAACTCCACTTTCATGCCCATTCTATATGACCCTTCAACCCATTACTAACTAAAAATCTGTCCATCTCCCCCTTAAATTTAGTCAATATCCTAGCATCCAATGCACTCTGTGGTTGTAAATTCCATGGATTCATTTAAGAGACATAGTTTCTCCTCATTGCGGTTTCAAATCTGCTAGTCCTTATCCTAAAACTATGACCTCTTGTTCTATATTGCTCCACATGAGAAATTATTTTTTAAAAATTCGTTCATGAGATGAGGACATCACTGGCTAGCCAGTATTTATTGCCCATCCCTAATTGCCCTGAAGGCAGTTAAGGGTCAACCACATTGCTGTGGGTCTAGAATCATATGTAGATCAGACCAGGTAAGGATGGCAATTTCTTTCCCTGAAGGGCATTAGTGAACCAGATGGGTTTTTCTAACAATCAACTCCTGGTCATCATTAGACTCTTAATTCTAGATTTTTGTTGAATTCAAATGCTACCATCTGCTGTCGATTTGAACTCAGGTCCCCAGAACATTACCTGGGTCTCAGTGGATTAACAGTCCAACAATAATACCCCTAGGCCATCGCCTCCTCTCTATGACTGCTTCGTTAATCTCCTTTGGCATCATTTATGTTTCAATTAGATCTCCTCTCATTCTTCTAAACTCCAGAGATTATAAACTTAAATTGCTCAATCTCTCTTCATAAGAGGAGCCCTTCATCTCTCGAATCAAGCCAGTGAAATTCTTCTGAACTTGCTTCAATAAAACAATGTCCCTCCTCAAATAAGGTGACCAAAACGATACACAAAACTCCAGGTGTGGTCTCATTAATGCCTTATACAGTTGCAGCAACACTTCCCAACTTTTATACTCTATTCCTTTAGCAATAAATGTCAATATTCCATTTGCCTTACTTATTACCTGCTGTGCTTACATGCTAGTTTTTTGCGATTCATGAGGATACCCAGATCCTTCTGCACTGAAGAACTCTGAAGTTTCCCTTCATTTAGATAATAAGTTGTCTTTCTGTTCTTCTGACCAAATAGTCTAGTGAATCTTTGTTGCAAACATATCCTTCCTTGGTTAAAGAAACCAAAACTGGACACAATAAGGCAGAAGGAAAGCAAGAAATAGATTTTAAAGTTAAAATATGTGGTAAAATTAAGGAAGTAAAGACAAATTATAATATAGAGCATTGTGTCAATGTAGTGTTGTGGGGAAAATCACCAGCCTCAGAGTCAGAGTCGGGGATCAATGACAGAGTTTACTGTACAAGGAAATACCGAAGCTCCGGGGAGAGATAGACACCAATAGCACAGAGGTCAGCTGCAAGTCTTCTCTCAACCCAGAGCACATGTCAAGATACTTTTATACATTTTGTGATTATAATAGGTAAGTGATGAGATTCTGGTCTCTGTAACATAGTTTGTTTATTGTAAACATTGCAGAACCATTAATAGTTTCAGTGCAGTCATTGTCAGTTCCAGCATAACCTTTGTTAATTTCAGCACGGTCATTGTCAGTTTCAGCGCAGACGATGCCAGTTTCAATGTCTGCGTGGAAGTCCATTGCTGTAGTAATGGGTGCTAATTGCTCTTCCTAAGAAGGACAATTACTGCAACCCTGGCTATTATCACTCTGTATTGAGTCCGTATCAGACCGTTAGCGTTTCTATCAAAGGTGTTGGCTGGATCCAGACACTTCAGTGGGCAGTGTACACCACTCTTGTGTATTGTCTCCTCCACCTGCCTTAGAAAAATCAACTAGGTTGTGAGTGCATTATGCTGGCATTCTGGTGGCGCCAGGCAGTATCTGTATTTGTTCTGCTGTCCTCTTCATATTGTGGTCTGGCAGCCATCTTGTGTGTCAAGTGGCCAACTGATGGCCCAGCGGCCATCTTGTGTGTCTGTGTGCTTAGTGTCACCTTGCCCCATGCCATCTCCCACTTCAGCAGAATAAATGGAAAAGGAGAAACAGAGAGAATACATGGGAAGGTCTAATCATATTTGCCACTGTAAATTTCTCAGTACCTGTTTGTCTAACTGTGGCTGTTTTGTCGAACACCCCTCCATTACCCTCTGAAAACACACCCACTGAGGATTTCCACTTAATCACCTTCCTCCCTGTTTGCTGAAAGCCTCCTCTGATGCTCTTCCTAAACTCTTTCCCTCAACGGCCATCTTTTGCCTACACAGCAGCTCTGAGGGATTCATTTACACACAATTGGCACTATTGAAATGAAGGTTATAGAGTCATATAATCATAAAGTCATAGAGTCAGCACTGAAACATTTTTGAAGTACTTTACAATTTAAACGGGAGTCCATTAAGAAATCTGGCAACTGGCAGTGACTACTGGATATTCACAAAAACCTGATCAGGGATATTATGACACATTTCTGAAGCATGTGGGACTTGAACAGAACCTTCTGGCTCAGAGACAGGGGCACTACCATTGTGTCACAAGATCTCCTAATATCTGGGTTATGGATTTTTGTTGACAACAAGGATCACTTGTAGATCTCAAAGGTATTTGAGCATCTCAACTATGTAAATCTCAAGCTATATACAGATATCATAAATAAAGCCACTGTTGGAGTGTTATGTGCCCATTTTTACCATCTTTTCTTTGAAGGAACACTGCCAAATGCTCAATAAAACACAAGATTTAACGGATTTAAATTATCAATGATAGAGATTCACAAAACGGATACTTGGAGGGAAAAGAATAAACAGAAACCTCTATACAGGTCCTCAATGAGAGGCATCAATAATGCAGGGGTTAAAAAGGCTGAGTTGCAGCAATGTCCTAGTATCATCATGAGACTATTAATCCAGAAACTTAGTTAATGTTCTGGAGACCCAGGTTCAAGTCCTGTGATTGCCGCTGTGAAATTTGAATTCAATCTTTTAAAAAAGTCTGGACTTATGAATCGACTGATGACCATGACACCATTGTCGACTGTTGGGAAAAAAAACCCATCTGGTTCACTAATGTTATTAAGGGAAGGAAATCTGCCATCCTCACCTGGCCTTGGCCTCCATGTGACTCTCGACCCACAACAACATGGTTGACTCTTAACTGCCCTCTGAAATGGCCTAGCAAGCCATTCAGTTCAAGGTCAGCGAGGGACAGGCAATAAATACTGGCCAATCAGAGATTCCCATGAGTAAATAAAGAGCTTAATGGACTGTGACCTCAGGCCTGCAGGAGATAACTGAAAAATTAACAAGCCTCAAACAAGATAAGAGTTTACTGGAACTAACATCTGTGGTAGATGGAACTGATTTGTAGCAAAAGAGAACGGGAGAAATACTTCAATTTAAATTAAGCTTGCAATGACCGGAAAGGACAAACAATTTAATAGTCTATTTATGTCTTTGTGTCCTTCGTAAAAAATCCATTGATTTTCTTTGACCCCAGATCAATTGCTTCAGTAGCTGATCCATGACCAAAAGCTTAAATCCTCTCAGAATTCACCCAGCCTTTCGTCCTTCCTAGATGAATAAAATTAATCCCATATCTTACGATGTAAGGAAACGTTAGGAGACTGTGAATTGGTGCTCACAACTTGACCTCACTTTCTATCTTTAGACATATCTGTCGTGTCTGTGTAGGGGTCACCGTGAGGAAGGTTTGCTCCTTCGATCTTATTTACTTTATCTTATTTATTTGTTTTGATGAAAATAATTGATCAGAAACATAACTGTTTATCTCTCTCCTGGTCTGAATAGTATTTCTGATGTTCTCTGCTTTTTGTTCAATAGGCAAAAATAGGTTGGTAAGTTCTTCTGGATGCCACGAGCCTTTCAGAGTAGGCCCTTTCTGTAACGTCAGCAGCAAAAACACAATGGAATCATAGAATCCTGACAGTGAGGAAAGAGACCAGGGAGCCCACACCGACCCTCTGAGGGGTATTCCGCCCACACCCACCTCATCCCTGTAACCCCGCATTTCCCATGACTAACCCACCTAACCGGCACTTCCGGCAATTTAGCATGGCCAATCCACTTAATCTGTACATCTTTGAACTGCGGGAGGAAACCGGAGCACCCAGAGGAAACCCACACAGACATGGGGAGAATGTCCAAACTCCACACAGACAGTCGCCCGAGGCTGGGATTGAACCCAGGTCCCTGGCACTGTGAGGCAGCAGTGCCACTGTGCCGCCTCAAAAGCTGCTCAATCCAATTGACGTTTTCAGGTCTCCAAAGAAAAAAGACCCACTATGGGTGTTTCCAGTCCATGTTTGCCTGTCACTTTGTCCAGGCTCACAACCCCGCGCACACCCCTCCCCGTCCCACCACAGGACCCAGATCAGAGTCAGTTTGAATTACACAGTCTGTGGTTGAAAGGTTGGCATCAAGGTGCCCATATGGCAACTACAGACTACAGCTTCCATTCAAAATGATGCCAAGTGTTGGAGTTCAGCTGTTGGAATGGACTGGTGAGTGGAGCAATTTCTGCCACTGCTTTTTTTTCAAAACCAGTTACACAATCTCCCTCTAACGTCTAGGTGACTAAACCTGCACCATGACAACTAGACTATCTTAGTCTCCAGCCCATTCAGATAACGAGTTCTATCAAATGCTCAGCACAGTGATATAACCTCTAACTCTTGCACCTCCTGGCTGGATATATAACACTTAAATAATGCATTTTCATCTCAGTCTCAGAAGGGTGTCGGTGTGACATTTCCATTCTCTATGTCAGCTGGGCCAGTCTCTGAAAATGAGTTTTCCATTATGTTCAATTACTGTTTCATCACTGCAAATAGCCATTTCCTTGTCTTTAAAAAAAATTGACCTACAGTTTGATGCTTCTGTAATGTAACAAGAAGTGGAACCAGTTTGCACAAAATTATGGCTTTCCTGGGGACTGTTTGGAGAGAACAAGATATTTTGTCCACCATAATGTTAATGGCAAGGTGGCATCTTTGACAGCAGCAATCAACGTTTGAACTTTTAAATTTTTTAAAAATTCCCTACAGTGTGGAAACAGGCCCATTGGCCCAACCAGTCCACACCGACCCTCCGAAGAGTAACCCACCCAGACCCATTTCCCTCTGACTAATGCATCTAACACTACGGGCAATTTAGCATGGCCAATTCACCTGACCTAAACAACTTCGGACTGTGGGAGGAAACCAGAGCACACCCAGGGAGAACGTGTAAACTCCACACAGACAGTCACCCGAGGCTAGAATTGAACTTGGGATCCTGGTGCTGTGAGGCAGCAGTGCTAACTACTGAGCCACCGTGCAACTTATATTGAGAAAAGACTGAAGAAATGGAAGCTCTTTTCTGATGGATCTGACACATTTATTATTTAAATGACTGTGATGACTGTTACCTATTTCCCTGTAATTGGGAGCTATCAGGATTCCCACTGCACATTGCTCTTGGTGATCTGATGACCTTTGTGAGAAAGTACATGTTTGAATTTTGGATGGATGTAAGAATTCTCTGGGCCATAATAGCACATAAACTATGGAATTTTATTCAGGAGAGAAAATTAACATATCAGAGTAAAACTGGTCCCCGATTCACTCCCTAGCAATAGCAGGTAAAAAGTACCAGATCAATGACATAGACAGGATGCAGGGCTGGGCTGAGAAATGGCAGATGGAGTTCAACCTGGGTAAATGTGAAGTGATGCATTTTGGAAGGTTGAACTCGAATACTGAATATAGGATTAAAGACAGGATTCTTAGCAGTGTGGAGGAACAGAGGGATCTGGGTGTGCAAATACGTAGATCCCTCAAAGTTGCCACCCAGGTGGATAGGGTTGTTAAGAAAGCATATGGTGTTTTGGCTTTCATTAACAGGGAGATCGAGTTTAAGAACTATGGGGTTTTGCTACAGCTCTACAAGTCCCTGGCGAGACCATACTTGGAATATTGTGTCCAGTTCTGGTCGGCCCACTATAGGAAAGATATAGAGGGTGCTGGAGAGGGTGCAAAGAAGTCTTACCAGGGTGCTGCCTGGACTGGAGGGCTTGCCTTATGAAGAAAGGTTGAATAAGCTCGGACTTTTCTCTCTGGAGAGAAAAAGGAAGAGAAGAGACCTGATCGAGGTGTACAAAATAATGAAAGGAAAAGATAGAATCAATAGCCAGAGATTTCTCCCCAGGGCAGGATTGACTGGTACGAGGAGTCATAGTTTGAAGATATTAGGAGGAAGGTATAAAGGAGACGTCAGAGGTAGGTTCTTTATGCAGAGAGTTGTGAATGCATGGAATGCGTTGCCAGCGGTGGTGGTGGTAGCGGAGTCATTGGGGACATTTAAGCAACTGCTGGACATGCACATGGATAGCAGTGAGTTGAGGGGTGCGCAGGTTAAGTTAAAATATTTTACATTAGGATTAAATCTCGGCACAACATCGTGGGCCAAAGGGTCTGTTCTGTGCTGTACTTTTCTATGTTCTATAACGTAACTGGGAAGTTGAGCAGAATTCCATATCCATGGTTCCATATCCATTTTGTAGTTTCATTAAATCCTCTGGTCACCCCTCAAGTGACTCTAGAAAGATCAGCAAGGCATGCAATTGTAAAATCAGACTCTACTTGATGATTCTGCTTTAACAGGTTTTAATTGATAAAGGAAGTTGTGACCTCATTCTGACTATACTCTGTCAGAAGGTTGGAACCATCTGGCTCAGAACATGGAGTTCTATAGCCCTATCATCATGTAAAGATTGTTAATAAGCATTGTTTCATATTAATCTAGTATTCTGGCCTGAGACTGAATGACAATTGGAAGAACCCATATTCAAGCATATTCCTTTCAGTCAATGTTTCAGGATTTGCACAGAATAACACTGATGCCTAAACCTACCCCTGGCCACCTGCCATTTATGGACCTGTGTTATATGAGGAGGCAAATGGTGAGCGGACTTATTGCTACACTGCACAAGGTGAGGCAGTGGTGTAGTGGTAATGTCAGTGGATTAGCAATCTAGAATCCTGGACTAATACTCTGAGGAGACAGTTTCAAATCCCTCCATAGCAAATGGTGGTGTTTGAATTAAAAACAGATGCCAGCCTGCTGACACCCATGTCGTCACTGTCGGTTGTCCAAAAAATAAATGTGGTTCACTAATTTGGTCAAGCCTTCACTTGATTCCAGACCCACAGAATTGTGGGCAATGAATGTCGGTCTGCTCAGTGATGACCAGATCCCATGAACCAATAAAGACAACTTTGAGATGCTATGCATCAGGCCAGACCCCCTCAAAATATTTTAAGAAGGAGGCCTAACCTTTTCTTATTTTAAAAGGTAGATGTGAAATGCTGTGTTCCAGATGAGATGCGACTGGACAAACTGCACAATGTTAAGCAAAACACAAATTGATTTAAGCACTATTGTAAACATAAGAAAGAGGAATTTAGAATAACTTAACGATTGGTAAACTTAACAGAATAATAGATGCACTAACCATTACTAATTAACTGTTCCAATGCAGTAACATCCCAAAAACATACCCCTTGGCAAAAAAGAAAATTCAGATACAGATTCTCACAGATTCTCCAATCCAAGAGAAAATAAAGAGAAGATTTGTAGAGAATAGCAGGTGGGAGACATTCGCCGCAGCTTCCAATTCTTTTGAGAACTCATTGGCTTCTGCTGTTACTGAAAAAAAAACAAAACCCAGACATCTGGATCTATGAGAGCTGGTCACACCCATTCAGGTTCTTAAAAAAAAGCCTCTGAAGCTGTTTACTCAAGAGGTCTTCTGTAGCTAGTTCGTGACCTCTTCTATGTTCTATGTTCTATGTTCTAAAACCCAGACATCTGGATCTATGAGAGTTGGTCACACCCATTCAGGTTCTTAAAAAAAAGCCTCTGAAGCTGTTTACTCAAGAGGTCTTCTGTAGCTAGTTCGTGACCTCTGCCTTACAACCTCTCATAAAAAGAAAACAGGACAAAATTAGATTAGATTACATTATAGTGTCGAAACAGGCCCTTCGGCCCAACAAGTCCACGCGGACCCGCCGAAGCGCAACCCACCCATACCCCTACATTTACCCCTTACCTAACACTACGGGCAATTTAGCATGGCCAATTCACCTGACCTGCACATCTTTGGACTGTGGGAGGAAACCGGAGCACCCGGAGGAAACCCACAGAGACACGGGGAGATTGTGCAAACTCCACACAGTCAGTCGCCTGAGGTGGGAATTGAACCCGGGTCTCTGGCTCTGTGAGGCAGCAGTGCTAACCACTGTGCCACCGTGCCGCCCACAGGTAAAATAAACCTCTTAAAGTGACAGCATGATCACAGAGGGCGCTTTTCTACATCATCAGGTTTTTTTCACTCCTTTTCCTCCTTTGTCAATGCTTTATTGCTAATTGTCATTGGATTCTCTTTACATTTGGAACACGGGGTATTGGCCTATTGTTTTGTTCCATGGGAGCTCTCTTCTGTTGTTCTTTTGGAGGTTGCGATGCATTGGATGCAGATTGTGTCCACTCAATAAGAGAAATACAAAATGCTGGAAATACTCAGTAAGCCAGGTAGTATCTGAGAGAAATAGAGTAAGCATTTCAGGCCAATAACCTTTCATTAAGTTTCATAAGGCTTCCTAACGCTTACAAGTTATGTTTTAAAATTGCCATTTTATCAGGAAGTTTGTCTTTTCTTTTAAAAAAATTAATTCATTGGATTAATTAAATCTATCATTTCAAATGTACCTGCATTAGGAAAGGCAAGAACTGATTAGGGATAGTCAACATGGCTTTGTGCATGGGAAATCATGTCTCACAAACTTGATTGAGTTTTTTGAAGAAGTATCAAAGAGGATTGACGAGGGCAGAGTGGTAGATGTGATCTATATGGACTTCAGTAAGGCATTTGACAAGGTTCCCCGTGAGAGACTGGTTAACAAGGTTAGATCTCATGGAATACAGGGAGAACTAGCCATTTGGTACAGAACTGGCTCAGAGGTGGAAGAAAGAGGGTGATGATGGAGGGTTGTTTTTCAGACTGGAGGCCTGTGACCAGTGGAGTGCCACAAGGATCGGTGCTAGGTCCTCTACTTTTTGTCATTTACATAAATGATTTGGATGCGGGCATAAGAGGTACAGTTAGTAAGTTTGCAGATGACACCAAAATTGGAGGTGTAGTGGACAGCAAAGA
>NC_057734.1:9166156-9182755 GCF_004010195.1 Chiloscyllium plagiosum | reverse complement strand
CGAAATCGACGTTTCGGGCAAAAGCCCTTCATCAGGAATAAAGGCAGAGAGCCTAGACCGTGGAGAGATAAGCTAGAGGAGAGTAGGGGTGGCGTGAAAGTAGCATAGAGTACAATGGGTGAGTGGGGGAGGGGATGAAGGTGATAGGTCAGGGAGGAGAGGGTGGAGTGGATAGGTGGAAAAGGAGATAGGCAGGTAGGACAAGTCCGGACAAGTCATGGGGACAGTGCTGAGCTGGAAGTTTGGAACTAGGGTGAGGTGGGGGAAGGGGAAATGAGGAAACTGTTGAAGTCCACATTGATGCCTTGGGGTTGTAGTGTTTCGAGGCGGAAGATGAGGCGTTCTTCCTCCAGGCATCGGGTGGTGAGGGAGCAGCGGTGATGGAGGCCCAGGACCTCCATATCCTTGGCTGAGTGGGAGGGGGAGTTGAAATGTTGGGCCACAGGGCGGTGTGGTTGATTGGTGCGGGTGTCCCAGAGATGTTCCCTAAAGCGCTCTGCTAGGCGGCGTCCAGTCTCCCCAATGTAGAGGAGACCACATGGGGAGCAACGGATATAATAAATGATATTAGTGGATGTGCAGGTAAAACTTTGATGGATGTGGAAGGTGCTGGCAGGTGGGACCAGATTGGGTTGGGATATCTGGCATGGATAGGTTGGACTGAAGGGTCTGTTTCCATGCTGTACATCTCTATGACTCTATTTATCACAGCTGTTACTGGTGATGTCATTGACTCCCATGTGTACCCACCTCTTCATTATGAACAACAAAACCTACTTTCACTTAAAAGGCTTTGTATTCCTGTTACTATCCAGGGGGGTTCTTCTCTCTGTAAACCCCTGCTCTTGGCCTTTTCAGCACAAGATTCAAATCGCATCAGCATGACTAATTGTTCTCAAGCCAAGCAGGATCTGAATAATACCTTTGGTGTCATTGGCTACAGATGATCATTGTTTAACTCAGATGCTACAGAATTATTGGTACAACCTGAAACCATCCTCAGTATATTTGCCTGAGATTAATTATCATGGTGGTGTTATGGTTATGTCATTGGTCTAGGAATCTAAAGCACCAAGTCAATGTGTTGGGGACATCAGTTCAACTCCCACCATTACCGATGGTGAAAGGTAAATTCAACAAATTCTGGAATAAAAAGAAAACTAGCCTAATGGTGACCATGGAAACCATGTCGATTGTTGTAAAAGCTTGTTCTGGTTCACTAATGTCCTTAGGGAAGAAGATCAGCCGTCAATACCTGGTCTGGTCCACATGTGACTCCAGACCCACAGCAATGTGGTTAACTCTTAGTGTCCATCCCTAATTGCCCGGAGGGCAGTTAAGTGTTGGCCTGGTCAGCAACACCCACAAACTGTGAGCAAATGAAAATAGATGTTGAGGTTTAAATAAAACAACAAGTTCAAAGCATCCGAAGCAGCATAAATGGTACTGAGTAAACTGCGGTGAAGCTAATTTACAGGACATACCCTGAGCTTCCAATAAAAGATTGGACTGTTTATTGGCATATTTTGGCAGTAACCTTTTCATTGGATTGGGACAATTCCTACCTCAACCTCCAGTGTTTCATATTCATAAATAGATGTTGTAATTCTCATGTTCACCTGCTTTTGCACTTTGAGTCGGGTTAACCCTTACGGAGATCATGTACACTGGAAACAAAAAGACCCAATGCAGAATGAGAATTGATTTCCTTCAATTATGCAGGAAACATTTGTCAAATGATATATTATTTTAACACAGCAGGAGCCCTTGTTTAATGAGAGAGGCTCATTATGTTACTGTTACAGACACTACAAGGAATGATCCATAATGAGCAACATGCCTTTTACTCTCTCTGATATGAATAGCTGAAAAGTAACCTACTACTGCACGATGTTGGTGGATGATAAACTTGTCTTTAAATTAGGGGTTGTAAAGCGAAGATAATGAGCAAACTAATTTGGAAATAAACATTTCTTTTCCTGCTGGTGTTAGCCTCAAGCGCTGTCAGATCAGAAATGTACAAACTGTGAACACACAAATTAGGAGCAGAAGATGACCATTTGGCTCCTGGAGCCTGCTCTGCTAATCAATACAATTGTGGATGATCTGTTCATGTTCCAAATGCCACATGGTGCAGACAATTCCAAGTCATATAACAATCAGAGAACAAAATTCCCGAATCTCTGTACCAAAAGGGTGACACCTAATTTTAAAACAATGTTTCCTCGTCTGGATTCACCCACGAGAGGTTATGTGCTTTCCATTTCCACTTTCAAGATTGTCAATATTATCTCAGTCTTGTTCACTTCAATCAAATCACCCTGTGAACTCCTGTGAAATCAAGTCCGCTCTGTTCAATCTGTTCAAATAAGACAACCTGCTCATCCCAAGTTTAAATTAAATAAACCTCCCCTGAACTCCCTTTTATATTTTTACATCCATTCTTAAACAAGAGACCAAATTTGCATTGTATTTGCGACGTAGTCTCACCAGTGTCCTGTATAACTGAAATGTGACCTCCTTATTTTTATGTCCAGTTCCTCTCATAATAAAAGGTAGCACCCCATTAGCTTTCTTATTTATTTGCTGCACCTTCATACTTACCTTTAGTGACTCAAGCACTCGATACTTAGATCCCTAATGTGCTTTGGAATTATGCAGTCCTTCATTTACATTATTCTTTCTGCCAAAGTGAATAACTACACACTCTCTCACATTATATTCCACCTGCCAGACTTTTGTCCAATCACTTCACATATCTATATGAGTTTGTATTCTTGCTTTGTCCTCTACAACATATATTCCTATGCATCTCTATGTCATTTGCAAATTTAGCTGCCTTGCCAAGTGTTATAAAGTGCACAATAATATAAAACAAAGAACTCCAGATGCTGGAAATCTGAAACAAGAACACGGATTGCTGGAGAAACTCAGCAGGTCTGGCAGTAGCTTTGGAGAGAAAGCAGAGTTAATGTTTTGAGTCCAGTGACCCCTCTTCAGGTCTTATACAATGATTAATTCGAGCACTTGACAAACATCAAGCTAACTGGTTTATAATTTCTTGTTTTTGCCTCCCTCCCTTCCAGAACAAAAGGCTTTTGTTTTTCAGTCTGATGGAATCTTTCCAGAATCCAATGAATCAATGAATTTTGAAAAATTGAACGCTAATGCATCTGCTACCTCTTTCAACAAACTAAGATACAGTTCATCTGGACCCAGAGACACATCGACCCACAGCTTCATTGGTATGCTCAGCTCCAATTCCCTAGTGATTATAATTTCATCAAACTGCTCTTTTGCTGCAACTCCTAAATTAAAGGTATTATTAAGAGTTTTTAGTATATGT
Organism: Chiloscyllium plagiosum; assembly: GCF_004010195.1. Taxonomy (NCBI): domain Eukaryota; kingdom Metazoa; phylum Chordata; class Chondrichthyes; order Orectolobiformes; family Hemiscylliidae; genus Chiloscyllium; species Chiloscyllium plagiosum. The sequence goes on along the minus strand of NC_057734.1, from coordinate 9,179,409 downwards.
TCTACAGTGAATACAGAACAAACTATATATTCACTTCATCTGCCATTTCTTTTATAATCTACTATTAACTCCCTATCCTCAGAGGACCAACACTCACTGTATTTACTGTGTTTTTAGATAACTTTTGAAGCTCTTACTATGTGCTTTTACAATTCTAGAAAGCTTCTTCTCATGAACGTAGGTTAGCTCGCTGAGCTGGAAGGTTTATTTTCAGATGTTTCATCACCATACTAGGTAACATTATTAGTGAGCCTCTGGATGAAGCACTGGTGGCATGGCCCACCTTCTATTTATGCATTTATGTTTCCTTGGGTTGGTGATGTCATTTCCTGTAATTACATCATTTCCGGTGATGCCATTTCCTGTTCTTTTTCTCAACATTTTTCCCAGAATCTCAACCTGAGCTACAAATCTTCTCAAAATCTGTTAGCTTCTTCTCATGTTTTAATATGTTTGGCTCGAATAACATTTTACTTAAACTCTTCTTTGTATTCCGAACAGTCATCTGAATTATCCTTCCTTGATGATATGTTTCTTCTTTACGTTGGTGCTTTCCATAACTTCCTTATTGATCAATGGATGGTGGATCCCCTCTCCTATTCCTGAAATTTGTTTTTTTTTGAAGGTATGAGTTAGCACAATGGGCCCATTCGTTCTCCCCAACACTGTGTGTCTCTCCAACCTTAGAATCGTTGCTACGATGCTGTGACAATGTTTGCTTAGCCAGTCTTGCAGCCTTTTCGATAAAGCTTGCCAAAGTTAATGTCAGTTAGTGGTGAGTGATATCTTACAGGTTAATCAAACATCTATAAATGTTAATTACAGAAGCTATTTTGAGCTGGCATATTGAACAATTATGTGGTGCAAACTGCATTAACTCGCTATCAAGCCACGAGCAGTGTGTATTTGAGAATGTGGCATTCACTGCAGCATTACATTGAGGTGCATAAGCAGGTGGGAGGTCAAGTGATTCAGAATGACTCTTTCAGTGAATGGACTTGTCTGCAAATGAATGTAGCATTGTATCCAAGTGCCAGTAAAATCAGAAAACGATGATTGAAGCAAAAGTCCAAAGGTGAAACTTTATGAAGGTGAATACATTATACCTGTAGGTTAATTAATCAAACACACTTACATCTGCATGTAAGTGACATTACCAGCAAAAGGTGGGTGTGGGCGGGGAGGGGGATGGACGAACACACGAAAGGTTTGGGCTATGATGATGGAGATAGGGACAGTGACATTGTGAACTGGAGCAGCCCAGGAGCATAATAAAAGCCACTTGATGCTTCATATGGGAAGAACAAAAGCAAGCAATGCTAGCAATTTCCAGAAGGCATTTGGTAAAGTGCTACATCATAGATATTGTGGAAAGACTAAGCTCATGGTTCACGGGATAACATAGCAGCATGGATGGAAGATCAGCGAGCTAACAGCAAACTGAATAAGCACAAATAAGTTTTTTTTCTGATTGGCAAGTTGTAATGAGTAGTGTGCCACATGGAAGAAAGATGTTGTGAAACTTGAAAGGGTTCAGAAAATATTTGCAAGGATGTTACCAGGGTTGGAGGATTTGAGCTATAGGGGGAGGCTGAACAGGCTGGGGCTGTTTTCCCTACAGCGTTAGAGGCTGAGGGGTGACCTTATAGAGGTTTATAAAATCATGAGGGGAATGGTTAGGGTAAATAGACAAAGTCTTTTCCCTGGGGTCAGGGAGTCCAGAACTAGAGGGCATAGATTTAGAGTGAGACAGAAAGATATAAAAGAGACCTAAGGGCAACGTTTTCACGCAGAGAGTGGTACGCTTGTGGAATGAGCTGACAGAGGATGTGGTGGAGGCTGGTACAATTGCAACATTTAAGAGGCATTTGGATGGGTATATGAATAGGATAGGTTTGGAGGGACATGGGCCGGGTGCTGGCAGGTGGGACTAGATTGGGTTGGGATATCTGGTCGGCATGGACAGGTTGGACCGAAGGGTCTGTTTCCATGCTGTACATCTCTATGACTCTATGATTGGGGAGGTGGTGGTGTAATGTCACTGGATTAGTAATCCAGAATGCCAGGCTAATGCTCTGGGTACATGGGTTCAAATCTCACCAGGTGAAATTTGAATTCAATAAAAATATGAGGAAAAACACTAGCCTAATGGAAATCATGTAAATATTAGGCTGTCAATTGTCACAAAAGCCTACCTGGTTCGTGAATGTCTTTTAGGGAAGGGACATTTGTCATCCTCACCTTCTCTAGTCCAGATATGACTCCGGTTTCACAGCAATGTGTTTTTCTATGGATGGGCAATAATTACAGGCCTAGCCAGCAATATCCTCTTCCCACGAATGAATTTTTTTTTAAGTCAGTGCTGGGGTCTCAACATTGAACAACTTATACAAATGACTCAAATGAAGGGACTAAAACATGGTTGCTAAATTTGCTGACAGCATAAATATAAGCCGGAAAGTGAAAGAGGTTAAAATGAAGGAGGCTACAATAGGATTTGAATAGATTAACTGAGTGGACAAAGATCTGACAAATGGTACATAAGGTAATAAAATGTGAAACTGTTCCTTTTAGTGGAAAGAAGCATGTGATCAGAATGGTGAAAGATTGCAGAGATCCAAATTGTAGAGAGACCTGGGTGCCCCTGTGTATACATTCTAAAAAAGATAGTTTGTTGGTACAGCAAATAATTAGAAAAGTAAATAGGATATTATCGTTTATTGTGTGGGGAATTAAATATACATTTGTGAACGTTATACTTCAACTATACAGGGACTGGTGAGAATGCATCTTGAGTACTGTGTATATTTTTGGTCACCTTACTTGCATTGGATATAAATGCATTGGAAGTCGTTCAGAGTAGTTTACGCCAATACCAAGAAAGCCTGGGTTGTCTTCTGAGGAAAGTTTGATGGGTGAGTCAAGAGTCAAGAGTAGGTTTATTTTTCATTTCTACCACATACAACTGATAAAAATGAGGCAGCGTTCCTCCTGGACCAAGGTGCTACATGGACACACAAGCTACACAATTATACGCAGAGTGGCATAAAGTGCATGAGAAGTGCAAAACACACCAGACAGCACAGTAATTCCTGACACATCAAGACAATAGGCACAGTGGAGTATAAATTACAGTGTAATAAACAAATGATAATAAATAAAACATTGTTCTAGCAGCAATTCTCAGTCGTGCAAAAATTTTCAGGTGGAATAGAATGTGATCATACGGTGTTCAGGAGCCTAATGGCTTGGGGGAAGAAACTGTTGCACAGAGACTGAATGCTGTGGTATGTTCTGCCAGATGGCAGGAGGGAGAAGAGGGTCTTCCACACATGCTCTTAGCCTTTCGGATGCAGCGTGTGGTGTAAATGTCTGTAATGGAAGGAAGAGAGGCACCACGTCCCAGTCTTTAATGTTTAATTTGTGTTTTTATAGTCAAACCCATACACAGTGTTCCATGGCCTACTGATATTACCACTGGACTGTTAATCAGCCGATGTTCTGAGGACTTGTGTATGAACGGCAGATGGTAGAATTTGAATTCAATAAATATTTGGAATTAAAAGTCTATTGATGACCATGTTGATTGTCGGAATAACCCACCTGGTTCAGTAATGCCCTTTAGGGAGGGAAATTGCCATCCTTACTTGGAAATTGCCAGACTACATGTGACTCCAGACCCATTGCAATGTGGTTGACTCTCAACTGCTCTCTGGGCAATAAATGCTGCCCAGCCAGCAATGTCCTCATCCCGTGAATAAAGAAAAAAACGCCAGAAATCTTTCACCTCTTCCACAAGCTCAATCTATGAATACCATGAGCAATCTTGATGTTTTTCCCGTAATTTTTGGCTTGTAAATACATTAATGAGGAGTCAGTCAGAACTGTATCAGCTATTCCATGTGAAACCCCACTTGATCTGAATCATTCCAAAGGGGAATAGATAGAATAGTGTTTCTTTATGGTGAAAATGAATGGAACAGGCTCTAAAAAAAAAGTTTCATAGGACCATGTAAGTGGGAGCTAAATTGTACGTCAAGTTAAAATTGAGAATTGGCACATTCCGAGTCCTGTGTTTGCCTGATCTAAAGCAAGTTTAGTCTCCAAAGTAGTTAGTGAAAAATGGAAGGCTGAAAATAAATCCAGCTGAATTGACCCAATAAATCCAAACATTAGGTGGTAGTTTCTGGGACAAAATAACTTCAAAAGTGAGTGTTTCATTCCAATGGTTTGTTATTCATTCGGTCTCCTAGCAGGCAGGACTGGCTCATGTCTGTACATCCATCTTTGCCATTATCCTAGTAGAGAGATTGAGAAAATAAAAATTTACTTAACAAAAAAAAAGCATGTGGAAGTGTCTATTTAAAATTGTGCTCTATGTGATGGCATTTATACAGAGAATCTACACTAAAGTGAACAATCAGAAATCCAGAAAAATATCAGCTGTATGCTAACAACTATAAGGTAATCACACTCTTGTTTGGAGATTTGGCAAAACAAATTAGGTGTTGATCAGGGTGTACATATAAACACATATTTATTCTTCCGCTTTCTGAAGTGACTAATCTTTCAACGTGCATATATTTTGGATCTGAAATCATATAGTAAATGCTTCCATTCCTCCTTGAATATAGCAGTGAATGGGAAACACAAAGCCAACATATTGTTGATGGTACAATATGTGATGCATTTGTTTAGAAACACAGGGACAGAAGGCCATTCAGCCCTCAGTATCTTACTCTACCATGCACCATAGAAGAGGGCTCACCCCCCACTTTTTCTGAGAGAAATTAGGGATGACATAGACAGTGATGTACATATCCTTTGAAAGAGTCAAGAAATCAAATTGGATTGTGATTGATTGTCATGTCAACTTCATCTATCATGAGGTTGCTACCCATCCAGTGAAAATCTAATGACTTTAGTCTTGAAAGTTCCAATTGCTTCCTAGTATCCATGGCTTTATGCACTTGTCCATGAAATCTTGGATTGTTTTAGTGAATTGTGGCCGACTTTTAAGGTTGCCTGTGATTACGTCTGCTTCACAGAGATGATCATGAGCAATCTGCAATGATCAGTGGGCAAAAACATAGCAGGTGGGGGAAATGTGAGGTTATGGATATGAGCAGGAAGAATAGAGGAGGACGAATAAATGGAGAAGGACTGCAGAAAGCTGTAGAACAGAGGGTTTAGGGATCCTTGCATATGAATCACAAACAGCTAGCAACCAAGTTCACCAGGTGATAGGGAAATGGGACTGCAGAGACAGGAGATCTGAAACCAGGCAGAAATTGCTGGAGAAACTCACGCATCTGGAAGCATCTGTAGGAAGAAAGCAGAGTTAACATTTCAAGACCAGTGATTCTTCATCATAATGGTGATGCTTCATGTGATAGTCACTGCAATTAAAATACTAACTTTGCTTTCTTCCCACAGACCATCTGAGTTCTCCAGTGATTTTTGCTTTCGTTATAAAAGTAGGGAGGTTTTGCTAAACCTACACAAGGCACTGGTTAGACTACAGCTGGAATACTATGAACATTTTGGGCCTCCTTAACCAAGGAAAGATACACTAGCAGATCACTCTGCATCTCGGAGTTTTCTAATCTCTGACCATTTATGCTTCATGTTATTCTGCCAAAATGGACAATTCACATTTTCCCACATTTTGTTCCATTTGCCACCAGTGTGCTTCAAAGTGCAGCATTGAAGTGCAAACTGTATTGTAGGAGGGTTGGAAAGGTACCATGTGGGGATGGTGATGTTGGCATGTGTCTAATGTGGACAATGGGGTGGGGGTGGTCACTGCCCATGGCTGCACCCTGAGATGTTTGGTCAATATAGTGTGGCGCTGGGAAAAGCACAGCAGGTCAGGCAGCATCCAAGGAGCAGGAGAATCCATGCTTTAGGCATAAGCCCTTCATCAGGACCTGAGATATTGGCAACTACTGTTCAAATGAACGGTCCGAGGAGCAGCAGTGAGCAAGAGTGGCCAGGCACGCATTCTGACATTGAATTTGGAGACTGTCGCCATCTTGTTTCTATCCTTGGAGAAGAAGCGGCAACATTAGCTGATGGTGGTGTGCTAATACATGCAAATGGATGTAAATAGACCACTCACCGCTCAGAAGAGAAATTCTCCTCTTATCGTCCAAAACGTGGTTGAAGAATTGAACTTTGCATTTTAGCATCAAGAATCTCACCTCTGCTATCTCACCCTGTTTTCCTGATTGAAGCACCAAAACTCATTGACTAGAACCAAATCAATGTATCTCTAAACATGAGTTTGTGAAAGAAATCTGTATGATTTGCATTTGTTTAAATCAATACAGTTAGTTCCACCATCCCATCAGTGAGTCTCCCTAGATTGTCCAGTGGAAGGATAAGATGGGACTCAATATGACTGCAACTGAGGTCAATTAGTCTCCTGATGCACATAGTCTAGGTTTGTGTATGGATAAGGGCCTTCAGAGAAAGCATGGGCTGGGATGTGGTGGATCAATTTAAAATAAAACTTTAATGATATGGTCTATTCTGTAAAGCAGTGAAGTGTGGCTTACATCTGGAATGTTAATGCCAGAAGCACAAAACTATCACAGAATCACCGAATGGTGCAGAAGGAGACCATTTGTCCCCTCATGCTTGCACTGGCTCTTCAGACTTGTCACTACCTGGTGCCAATCTCCTGCCTTCACTCTATATCCTGGCACACTGGTTCTATCCAAATACTCATCCAATGCCCACTTAATTGAACCTGCCTCTACCACACTCTTAGTGCATTCCAGACCTTAACTATTCACTGAAATTTTTCCCGATTTTATTTTCTCACATCACCGTAGCACTTTAAATCTGTGCCCTCTCATTCTTGTTCCTTTTACGAGTGGGAACAGCTTTTTCCTATCTACTCTGCCCAGCCCGCTCATGAATTTAAACAAAGATTTTTGAGGAATGGGAAACTGGACAAATTATTGTATCAAGGAGATGCATGATAAAAGTCAAGGAGGAGTATAAATCATATCAAACAGCTCTGCAGTCTGCTTCATAAAAACCTTTGAAAAAACGTTTCAACTTCACGATACCTATTCATCATTAAACGTTGTACTTTTTAAATAATTAGCAACAACTACCTTCTTAAATAGCAGTGCTATCTTATTGTAAACCCACCTATGCCACAGGTTGCTATGGACAATACTGTGCTATTGTTAGAAGTTGAATAACTCTACTTTGGAAAGATGGCACATGATTTAGCAATAGCAGTTGCCATGGGGGTGACCGCACTCAATGTAAATCTGGCTCCCCAATGGTAAGTGCCTTAATTGCAGCTTCTCAATGCTCTCGAACATCATTATCTTTCCACAGACACCCCATGGTGACTATTATTGTTTCAGCAACCTTGCTTCAGGGTACTTTGAATTTTGTTATTTTCATGAATTACTTATGAAAGGTTTCATTAGCAATGTCATTTGGGAACAATTTTTTTAGTTTGCCAAAGACACGGATAGAAGTGGTTGGAAGTCACACAGCACCAAGTTATAGCCTAATCATCCATTTGAAATCACAAGCTTTCAGAGCACTGTTCCTTCATCATGAAAAGAAATGTAAGATCATAAGAAATAGGAGCTGGAGCCAGCCATTTGACCCTTTGGATCTGGTCTGCCATTGAACAAGACCACAGCTGATATTCGACTTCAACTTCACCTTCCCATTATCCCCATTTCCCTTTGTGCCCAAAAGTCAATTCGCCTCTGTCTTGAGGGTACTCATTGACTGGGCATTCACAACTCGCTGGGATAGAGATTCATGTTTCTAAGAAAGAAGGAGTTTCTCCTTATCTCAGTCGGGACAGATCAGTCCTATGTTCTGAGACTGTGACCCCATGTTTTAAAATCCCCATCCGCTGGGCAGATTTTCTCAGTGTCCACCTGCTCTAAGCCCCTGATGGATTTTATGTGCTGAACCTTACATTTTTTTTTGGCTGGGAGTTTCTTTTCCCAAAATAGCCTTTTATCATCTCAGTATTCATCAGTCACCAAAAGATTTTGAATATGTTTCTGATTAGTTTGAACTAATTTTTCAATTGTTGTTGGAGTATGATTTTATTTTTAGATGAATAAATGTTATTATTAAATTATTGATTGTTACTGTAATGTCAAGAACTAGAGGGCATTGGTTGAGGGTGAGACGGGAAAGATTTAATAGGGATCCAACGGGCAACTTTTTCACGTAGAGGGTGGTGCGTGTTTGGAATGAGCTGCCCGAGGAGGTGGTAGAGGCTGGTACAAATATAGCATTTAAAAGGCATCTAGATGGGTATATGAATAGGAAGGGTTTATAGGAATATGGGCCAAATGCTGGCAAATAGAACTCAATTCATTAGGATATCTGGTCAACATGGATGAGTTGGACCGAAGGGTGTGTTTCCATGCTGTACATCTCTATGACACTATGATATGATTTCTATTCATTTACAGTGAGTGGGTGTCACTGGTCACATCAATATTTATTTCCCATCCCTAAATGCCCCTGAAAAAACACTTTCAAGAACCATTGCCAATCCTTCAATCGTCCTCTGAAGATCCCATGAATCACCTAAAACTTATTTACTAAATAATATCTTTAGCTTCATGCTTCCATGGGTTAAATTAACAGGCCAAAAAATCTGACTAGATTTTACAATGGGTAGGGCAATGCACACTATCATGCTATTGCCTAGATGTGGAGATGTTGGTGTTAGACTGGGGTGGGCAAAGCCAGAAGTCACACAACACCAGGTTATAGTCCAACAGGTTTATTTGAAATCACAAGCTTTCAGAGTACCTCAGGTGATGAAGGAGCAGTGCTCTGAAAGCTTGTTATTTTAAATAAACCTCTTGGATTATAACCTGGTGTCGTATGACTTCTGACCATGCTATAACCTCATCAGTGAACTTGACACTGGAATGAGCTCCTTCCAGATTACAGCTAGAACTATGGATGGTAAAGTCAAAAGCCATTTACCTTGGACTGCCATCAGCAATAGATGCAAGACAAAATTGCTGGCGAAACTCGGCAGGTTTGGAACCATCTTTGGAAAGAAAACAGAGTTAACATTTCAAGTTCTGTGACTCTTCAACAGAATTTTATCAGATCAGGTGATTGCATTTTTGACTAGAAACCGCTTAAGCTCCAGGGTTTAGATTTAAAACAGCAATTTCAACAATGGAAGAACATTTGCATTATTGTATGCTACAAATTCCAAAGCCAATGGAACGCAGTCAACCTGCCTAGAAGTAGCCAGTTGGCAACAATCATCTTAGATGTGTGCACATGATCCACCTCCTGAGCCGTTCATAAAATATACAAACAATCCATGTATTTACCTTGGTGTACAACAATCCATTAGGTGCAATCATTCTTGACAATGTTTAGAACAGGATTACTTTTTGACATAATCTAATCCTGTCTACAACATGATCTGGAATCAACTTGTTATGAAGTTGTTTGCACAGCCTTAGAGTAAAGGGAATATCTTTTAGAACAGAGATGAGGAGAAATTTCTTCAGCCAGAGAGTGGTGAATCTATAAAATTCATTGCCACAGAAGGCTGTGGAGGCCAGGTCATTGAGTATTTAAGACTGAGATAGATAGGTTCTTGATTGTCAAGGGAATCAAGGATTGCGGGCAGAAAGCAGGAGAATGGGGTTGAGAAACTTATCAGTCATGATTGAATAGCGGAGTGGACTCAATGGGCTGAATGGCCTAATCTCTGCCCCAATGTCTTATTCTCTTACCAATTGACCAGTTATGTTAATTGGTGAGAGGAAATCATGTGATGAGCCCTCTTTTTAAGAAACTCCCATTCTGTAGATCAGTCAGAAGAGAAGAGAGATGCTGAAGAAAGACTAGGAGTAGGCAATTTCTCTCTCTCTGACTATCAATCCTGCATCCATGAATCCTGACTATTGTTTAACCAGCTGTTCTCCATGGTCAGCATCTAAAAACAAACCCAGTAACTGTTAACTCCATGAATGGAAAATTCCTGTCAATATTGTCCCTTCTCAGAATTTGTTAAGCCCAGTGTGAAACCATTGATTTACCAACTCCAAATATAACTGACTTTCTGTCTTTGAAACTACTTAACCTTTCCTTCCACGATGTAATTTAATTGTGTGTGCATGTGAGAGAAAAAGCATTTTTATTGTTTTAATTTTGATTGAGTGTTAAGTCCAGTAAAATTGGTCTCTTTGAAGAAACTTACAAGAAAACCTGTCTATACTTGCCTTTCAAAGCCACAGCAAGTATAGCATGTACCATGGATTGATGTCTATCCAATGAGTAGTAAGTGGATTCCCTGAAAAAAAACCTCTGTTGTGAACAATTGAGGAGCGGAGAATAAGGGAACTATTCTAACATTTCCCATCTTATCATAATATTATGCTAAAATATTTTGCAACAGAATTTGGAACTATGCTTTGGGGTGGCACGATGACTCAGTGGTGAGCATTGCTGCCTTGCAGTACCAAGGACCTGGGTTTGATTTGGTAACTGTGTGGAGTTTGCACATTTTCCCTGTGTGCGTGTGTGAGTTTTCTCTGGGTGCTCTGGTTTCCTCCCACAGTCGGAAGATGTGCAAGTTAGGTGGATTGGCCAGGCTAGATTGCCCATAGTGTCCAGTAATGATTAGACTAGGTGGGTTAGCCATGGGAAATGTGGGGTTATAGGGATAGAATGGGCCTGGGTGGGATGCTCTTTGGAGGAACAGTGTCACTGGAGGTGCTGAATGGGCTTCCACATTGTAGAGATTCTATAAAAATGCTTGTTTTTTTAAAGTGTTCCATAGGATGTGAACATTACTAATGAAGCCAATATATGCACAAGGTGTTCTGCTCTCATGTGACAACTACATTCCTCTGCAGTGCCACACTATGGAAAACTGCTATAGAAAATTGCACTGGAGAAGATTGTTATGAAAAATCATTGTACTCATGCAGCAGAAAGGTTATCTATACAGTGTCCACAATTCATCCATCACGTTAGAGTAGATTTATGTAAATGAAACGCATGTTATACCAGAGTGACTGATAGCCAGTCCCTAAATGATTTTGAGAAGATGGTGGGGAACTACCTTCTTGAACCTCTCCGGTCTCTGTGATGTAGGAACACTCACAGTGCTGTTAGGAAGGCAGTTCCAGGATTTTGAACCAGCAATACTAAAAGAACTGCCATGGATTTTTAATTCAGCATGGTGCATGGCCAGGGATGGTCCATCCAGCTGGTGGTGTTCTCAATGAGCTTTTCTTGAAAATATACCTTGAAACTTTAATGTTTCTTAAGAATGATTCCAACAACATGGAAAAACATTTGGGGCAGCACGGTGGCTCAGTGGTTAGCATTGCTGCCTCACAGCGCCAGGGACCTGCGTTTGATTCCAGCCTTGGGTGACTGTGTGGAGTTTGCCTATTCTCCCCGTGTCTGCGTGGGTTTCCTCCCACAACCCAAAGATGTGCAGGTCATGTGAATTATCCATGCTTATCTGCCCATAGTGTTCAGGGATGTGGAGGTTAGGTGCATTATCAGGGGTAAAAAGAGGATGGGGAATGGGTCTGAGTGGGTTACTCTTCAGAATATCGGTGTGGACGTGTTGGGCCGAAGGGCCTGTTTCCACATTTTATGGACTCTAATTCATAATTAACATTTCTACCTAAAACAAAGCTTGTCATAGAGTCTCAGAGACGTACAGCATGAAAACAGACCTTACAGTCCAACTCGTCCATGCTGACCAGATATCCTAAATTAACCTAGTCCAATTTGCTAGCCCTTGTCCCCTATCCAGCTGAACCCTTCCTAGGATGTTGTAAAACATGAAAGGGTCCATAAAAGATTTATAAGGATGTTGGAGGGTTTGAACTATCAGGAGAGGTGACCTTATAGAGGTTTATAAAATCATGAGGGGCATGGATAGGGTAAATAGGCAAGGTCTTTTCCCTGAGGTGGAGGAGTTGAGAACTAGCTGGCATAGGTTTAAAGTTAGAGGGGAAAAATTTAAACGAGACCTAAGAGGCAACTTTTTCACGCAGAGGCTGGTGCATGTATGGAATGAGCTACCAGAGGAAGTGGCAGAGACTGGTACAATTACAACATTTAAAAGGCATCTGGATGGCCAACTGAAACTAGTGGCAATTTTGAAATCAATATAATGACACAAACTTGGTGGTAAACTATCATTTCATTGTTGCAATCAAAATAAAGATCACAGCATTTATTCATTTCTCTTTTGGAATTCAAAAATAAAACTTGTAATTTTCCTCACCTTCCAAATGCTGTCCTCCCACCCTCAGAGAAGGTTCCACTTTGCGAGAAGCTGCTTAATAACCATTGACATTGCATGACCCTAATGCAGCTGGTTAAATTCATATTCCCATGGTTACAGCAAGCCCTCCACATTCACACGTCAACCCTCCAGGGTGTGATTGATGTATATTTTGTCAGCTAGTCAGACTCCAGCCTCTTCGAGCAGCCTAAACAGCATGCCCTCTTAAGGCCGGGGGCTAAATCGCTTTCAACTCGAACTGGCCATCAACATGTACTCTTTCCCATTTCAAGCTGCTTTCTCAGTGATTTTGTGGCAGGTTAGGCTCCAGTAGGGCCACCAGCAGCTAACAGCGGCCACACAGTAGCATTTCCTGTGGATTAGAGGGTGGCTAATGTTGTGCCACTTTTTAAGAAAGGAGCAAGAGAGAAAGCAGGAAATTATAGATCAGTTAATCTGACCTCAGTGGTAGGAAGGATGCTGGAGTCAATTATAAAGGATGAAATTACGACACATCTGGATAGCAGTAACAGGATAGGTCAGAGTTAGCATGGATTTATGAAGTGGAAATCATGCTTGACTGATCTTCTTGGTTGGCTGACAGGAAACAAAGAGTAGTGATAAACGGCTCCCTTTTGGAATGGCAGGCGGTGACCAATGGGGTACCGCAGGGATCAGTGCTGGGACCGCAGCTTTTTACAATATATATTAATTATATAGAAGATGGTATTAATAGTAATATTAGCAAATTTGCTGATGATACAAAGCTGGATGGCAGCGTGAAACGTGAGGAGCATGTTAGGAGATTACAGGGTGACCTGGACAGGTTAGGTGAGTGGACAGATGCATGGCAGATGCAGTTTAATGTGGATAAATGTATGGTTATCCACTTTGGTGGCAAGAACAGGAAGGCAGATTACTACCAAAACGGAGTCAAGTTAGGTAAAGAGGCAGTACAAAGAGA
>NC_057734.1:9126572-9165526 GCF_004010195.1 Chiloscyllium plagiosum | reverse complement strand
AGTCCCGAACTATAGGACACAGCTTAAAAATAAGGGGTAGGCCATTTAGGACAGAGATGAGGAGAAACTTCTTCACCCAGAGAGTGGTGGGTGTGTGGAATGCTCTGCCCCAGAGGGCAGTGGATGCCCAGTCTCTGGATTCATTTAAGAAAGAGTTGGATAGAGCTCTCAAGGATAGTGGAATCAAGGGTTATGGAGGTAAGGCAGGAACAGGATACTGATTGAGGATGATCAGCCATGATCATAATGAATGGTGGTGCAGGTGGTGGTGAAGGGCAGAATGGCCTACTCCTGCACCTATTGTCTATTGTCTATTGTCTATTTACGGGTTAGGTAATGGGTCAGTGCCTCAAAAGACTCAGCACAGAGTGCCTGACTTCATTCGATCCACTATGTTGTCTTTGAAATCACTGCTCTGGCAGTTCAAGCCACACATTATGACCCACAGTGAGTAAACCAGCACGGGATTGAGTAGGAAACAGCTTCATTCCTTAACTCGTCAGCAAGATAATGGATTTCCAGGAACTACACATAGCCAAGTTCCACTTTAGATTAGATTAAATTAGATTTGATTCCCGACATTGTGGAAACAGGCCATTTGGCCCAACAAGTCCACACCGACCCTCCAAAGAGAAACCCGCCCTGACCCATTTCCCTCTGAAGGTGGGGGTGAGCTGTCTTCTTGAACCGCTGCTGTGGGTTGACCCACCAAGCCCTTTGGGATGGAATTTCACAATTCTGTACCAGCGACAGTGAAGGAACAGCGATATATTTCCAAGTCAGGATGGTGAGTACTGTAGTCCCTCTACATGGAGGCTGACTGACCTAATGAGTGTTTGTGGCAATTTTCTTTTTACTTGCCTTCATTCTTATTCTTAAGAGACTGATGGAGGAGATCAGACACAAGCACATGGAATAGTGAATAGACTGTGGTGCAGTGGTAGTATCTCCACCTCTAAACTAGGAGGCCTACGTTCAAGACTTACCTGCTCCAGAGGTGTGTAATAACATCTCTGAACAGTTTGATTAGAAAATAGTTTTAACCCTCTCCTGTTCCTCCTTGTTATGTTATGCTCTTTTTGGTTTTCAGTTTGTGTGGTGAGTTGAATTCCTTCATTATTACACAGGGTTTGAGGGAGACAACACTTTAGGGATACCTGGATCCTTCTCCTTCCACTTTGTGTTTCTTTCCAGATCCAAGGAAAGGTCCCTAACCCTGGTACAGGATCTGAAACACAGTCTTTGGGAACTGGAGTCCCATGTGGGACGACTTTGAAGAAGAAGCAGAGAATATTGATCAAAATTCATCCTTCATCCAATAACCTGGCCAGCAACCTCTCTGGTTGTGAGCACATTGCTGTTTGTGGAGCATTGGTATGTGCAAATAGTCTGTTGCATTGCCTTCATTCCAGCAGTACATTTGGGCAGGAATGTCTTCTCCTTTGGAGATGGTGAGGGAATGGCAAGAAAGTGGAATAATTTAGTGCTTCTCCACAGTGATACAGATTCCTTCCAGTGCAGAGAGAGGCCAACTCAGCCCTTTGTTAGTCATTAACAGTCTCCATTAATAGCTATTCACCCTCCCAGCCAGATTATTATCCACTCCTTTGTATGTCCAACTGTTCTTCTCTCTCTGTGGGCTCTATCCCCAGCTATTGTTTACACCTTACTCCTTCCCCCCACCCTATCTTCAGGATATAAACTGATATTTGCCTAGCTACCACCAGTTCTGAGGAAGGGTCACTCAACACGAAACGTTCACTCTGACTTTTCTCCACAAACACTGCTGAGCTTTTCCAGCAATTTCTATTTTTGTTTCAGCCCTTTGACTGTGCCTCAAGTCTCTAAAGGACATCCCACCCACCACCCCCATCCCTGTAGCCTTGCATTTACCTAAGCGAATCCACCCAGCCTGCACATGAGAGGGCAATTTAGTATGGTTAACCCACCTAACCTACATGTCTTTCGAATGTGGGAGGAAACCAACGCAGACATGGGGAGGATGTGCAAACTCCACAAAGACGGCATAGTGGCTCAATGGCAGCACTACTGCCTCACCGCACCAGGGACCTGGGTTCGATTCCAGCCTTGGGCGACTGTGTGGGTTTCCTCCGGGTGCTCCAGTTTCCTTCCCACAGTCCAAACTTGTGCAGATCAGGTGAATTGGCCATGTTAAATTGCTCATAGTGTTAGGTGCATTACTCAAAGGGAAATGGGTCTGGGTGAGTTACTCTTTGGAGGGTCGGTGTGGACTTGTTGGGCTGAAGGGCCTGTTTCCACACTGTAGGGAAGTGAATCGAATCAAATTTCAATCTCAGACAGTTGTCTGAGACTGGAGTTGAACCAGGTCCCTGGTGCAGTGAGGAACAGTGTTAACCACTGAGCCACCCATGGACTTGCCCTCTTCTTGCCATCTGAGTGGGAAGGCTACCTTCAATGTCTCAACAATCTAAAAAGCATAGAAATCATCACATCCAAATAAATACATTCTTTGGAGCCCGTTAAAAGTTTCTAATTGAATCATAACCACTTATCATTAATTTAGTGATCATAAACTATGGCAAATTCCATTTTCATTGCTGTACATAATTGCGGTAATTTACTGGGTAGATAGTGTGTCAGGCTATGAGAAAAAACTGACTCTATCTCAATTATCTTTGTAAGACAATATGATAACAGTTCTCAACCTATTGTTTCAGCCCCTTGTTCATATTCTAACGCCCAGGAGGGGAATGGAGTTAAATTACAAAAACGCTAATTTAACACATGCCAACATTTCAAAAATGATGCCCTATTACGAGGTTCAGTTTTTATATTATTTCAACACCCACTTCCCCTGAAAACTAACAAAATTTATTTTACCAACTTGAGTATTGAACATCTGAAAGGGAAAGATGCCAGAAGTACTCAACATATCAGGCAGCATTGGCGCACAGAGAAATAGAGTTAACATTTGAGCTCAGTGACCCAGTAAGCTCACTAATATTTATTCTCCAACCAACATCATTACAGCAGATTATTAAGTTATGAATCTCACTGAGGGACATCGCTGAATGCAAATTAACTGCTATGTTTCCTGTGTCATAAAAGTGGCTCTGTTTTAAAGAGCTCCAAAGGCTGGGAAGCGTTTTGAAATGTTGTGAAAGGCACTATACGAATGCAAGTTCTTTAGCTTGTAAAAACACGCCACCATTCGTGGGTGCAGTTGCTAGGAGCGTCGCTGATTTGGGTGGTGTGGTGGCTCAGTGGTTAGCACTGCTGCCTCACAGCGCCAGGAACTCGGGTTTGATTCCAGCCTCGAGTGACAGTCTGTGTGGTGTTTGCATGTTCTCCCCGTGTCTGTGTGGGTTTCCTCCGGGTGCTCTGGTTTCCTCCCACAGTCCAAAGATGTGCAGGTCAGGTGAATTGGCCATGCTAAATTGCCCATCAGGGATATGGAGGTTAGGTGCATTAATCAGGGTAAATGTAGAGTAATGGGGTAGGGAATGGGTCTGGGTGGGTTACTCTTTGGAGGGTCGGTATGGACTTGTCGGGCCAAATGGCCCATTTCCACACTGTAGGGATTCTACAATTTATTTTGTGTTCATGTTTTATCAATTTTGAATTATGAGCTGGACGTGACTGATGGATTTTGGGACTGTTTGGGTTAAAGAGAAACAAACACAAGACCAGGCAAGCTTTGTTTGTTCATGAGGCTAAGCATGGAGACTACTTGCAAGCAGAGCCATGGTTAAAGGGTTCCAACTGACACAGCGATCCCTGAGAAAAGCATTCTGTTAAATAGATACCAGAAGTTGACTAATAACGAGGTCAGGACCTGGAAGTTAACTTCAGTAAATCTGAAGGAGACCCTATGTTCACGCAGATGGAGTTGTTGCATGAGGCCTCAGGAGAGCCGATCAGTCTTTCTCAGCGCAACTAGAACTAAAATTGTTCCTTTGAATTATACTTTCTCAGAGACGATCCTCGGTTGCTGCTGAGGCAGCATGAAGATTTGAAAGCTCGCTGCTTAATCTGATACTGCAACTTTCAGAAACTTACAGAGAGGAACACTGAGTTGGAAATGTTGCTGCTTTTGTCTGGGTGAACTGAGAAGGTGACTCTGATCAATGTTTCAGGAAAAATAGCCAAAGAGTCCACAATTGTGTCTGTGAACAACACATCATGAAGGATATTTATGTAATCTGGCCAGTTTTGACATTTTATTTTCTTCATCTCAACTGTGTTGGTTTGTCTGCCTTTTGTGGGAATGGGACTGAAAACAATGTCTTCAGTTCAAAGCTCAGTTATTAATCAGCTTACCTTGCTGTTTAATGGTCTCTCTGCTAATGTTAATTTGAATTTAATAAATGTCTTTTGGTTAAGATACAAAAGTGGTGTCTGGAAATTAATTATTCACAAAGTTTGGGATAGGTAATTCAAAAGTCTGCTTAGGAATCATCAGAAAGATTTTTGAAATAATATAAAAACTGAACCTCATAATAGGACATCATTTTTGAAATGTTGGATTGTGTTAAATTAGCATTTTTGCAATTTAACTCCATTCCCCTCCTGGGGGTTAGAATATAAACAAGGGGCTGAAACAATAGGTTGAGAAGTGTTATTTGTGGTCTTTTGATGGCTTAATATTTCTGTGTTGTGAATACAGTGGTGGAAAGGCTGCTTTGTTCAAATATCTGTCTCTATGTTGTAACATATTTTAATACTATCTTTTGTTTATAGTTGTATCAAGTATGAAACAAAGGTTTTCTTTGTTCAGGATAACATTTCTCTTTGGATGAGGAGTTAATGGAATCAAATGATTATGCATGTCTTTAAACATGGCTGCTGTTTCTAGATTGCAAAATGCTTTGTGCTTTAGGGAGGAGATAAATGGATTTTTATGATTAACAGGTTGAAGGGTTATTGGGAACAGCGCCGGAAAGGGGAGTTGAGGCTGAGATGAGATCAGCCATAATTGTATTAAATGGCAGAGCAGGCTTGAGGGGCTGAATAGCCTTCTCCTGCTTCTAGTACTTAGGTAGTGCCTTTAAGAGGTTGCCTCAGTGCCAAGCAGGACAGCCTTTCTTGCACCCACTCCATTCGCAGAGATCTCATTGTGCCCACCTTCAAATAAAATGCGTTGCATTCCGAACTGATCCATCATGCCCACAGGCTGCATTACATTCCCAGTCTTGGTAAATCCAGCAGATATTTAACATGATCTTTGAAGCATTGTAATGCTGCTATTTATCTTTAAAAGCCCATGTTCCTTTCGATTTGTGTTACTTGCTAAATTTTGCTCGTTCCTCTATTAGACTAGTGGCTGCTGTCAAAGCTATATTGGGAGGTTGGGTAGTTACTCAAATGATTTGACACCATAAAACTGGCCTCTGTCACCTCGAGTTTCATTTCACTGCTTTGCTTGGACCACGTTTAGAATGTTGTGTTCAGTTTTGACCGTTGTAATAAATACACATCTGTGTTAGAAGGAGTGTAGAAAAATAAAATCAATGGATAATTTTCATCTTCACCAGTTGAAATCAATAGGTATGAACATCAGGCTGCCTCTGTAATAAGGGGCCAAGCTACTGTGTCTGTCTATTGCCCAAGAGGTGATAATAAAGATTTACCTAACTAGGTCAGTTCTGGTCCAGTTGGTCTCACTTTTGTCTCTGAATCACTAGTTTCCAAGTTCAACGTGAGCATAAAAATCAAAGCTGAGCCTCCACTGTATGACAAGAGTCAATCTTGCACCATTGAGGTGCTGTATTTTCGATGTTGAGCCAAAACCCCATCTGGCTTCACTGATAGATGTAAAAGATTCCATTTTGAAGAAGATTAGGGGCATTTTCTGCCATTACTTAGCCATCAATCAACACCTAAATGCAGAATAAGTGGTCATTATCATATTACCGTCAATGGGATCTTGCTGTGCACCGAGTGACTGCTATGTTTCCTTTTTGACATTATTCTACTGATTTTAAACTGAAGCATCTAGTGATCATAAGAAGTGATATATAAATGCAGAACAAGACTAGTTCTACAGGTTTTGAGGCATTAAAACTTAGGCAACAAAGTTAAAATTAGAATGGGACATTTGCCATTTTAACAGATTAAAGAAAAGTTAATAAATATTTACAAATCCCTGGTTTCACCCTAACTGAAGGATTGTGTGTAATATTTGGCTCTATGTTTTTGGAGAACGTCAATGCCTTGCAGAAAGTATGGAGAAGGTTGATTTGACTGACAGCAGGGATGAGTGCAAAGGCTATAGAAGGTCCTGAGAATTTTTTCTCAGATTAAAGGAGATCGGCTTGAGATGTTCAGCATTTTGAGGAGGGGTTTTGAAAAAGCTAATAGGGAGAAGTTGTTTCTTCTAGCAATTTAGCTTGTAATTAGAGGGTGTAGATTTTTAATAATTGGAAAACGCACTGGAAGAAATATAGGATTTTCACTGCAGCACTTGTTAAAGATTTGTAACATACTAGCCAAGTGGAATCTACATGAAAACTGCCATAATGCATTGCAAAATGTGTTGGGAAAAAGCTCTTGACATGGTTCAGTGTGTGAACTAAATATCTAGTGATTTGTGCTTTAAAGAAAAATGGTCCTGAAGTTGAAAGTATTATGATCTCAGCTGATGTTATCTCTGGACAAGTCAGAGCCCAGATTGAAGTTTGGCTTGATATTTTGCTTCTTTGTGTTTTTAATGAGGCAGTCATCATTAAAATAGAAGCACACAATGCTGCAGAGATGATTTTAGCAATAAAAAAGTTATGTGAAAGCAATGAAGAAAAAATTGAATAAACCAAATCTTTTGTCTACATCATATGCTTAAAGATCTTGAAATACATTGTAAAATATAATCCCATTTATAGCAACAGAAATCCTTTACAGAACTCAATCAGAAAGAAATCTCTTCTTGATCATATCTATAGAGCTTAATTTAACTGTGTCTTCAACTCCCAGTCTTAAGAACTGTATAGTCTCTTCCATGCATCTTCATTCAATGGAGCTTAGACTTTCTCAGATCCAAATGACCCTTTCAGATTTTTAACCAAACACTTCTGGTCAGGAACTTTCAAACTCAACTCTTTACACTGAGGCAATCTATTTCTTAACAGTTCAATGTTCTCTTCTGTCATCAGGAACAACTGCTTTATACATCTGACTCCAGCTATGCCTTGTGTAAAACTTTCTACAAGCTATGGGCATTTCCCTGAAGCCAAAAGTATAATTGTTTATTCTGTTCACTTCTAAGATTCTACCAATGAAAACAAAACCCCATTAGGCTCTAGGAAGTCTATCTTTCTCATATTATGTTTTAAAAGAAATCACCACGACTATAGAAATAAACCATTAAATCCCTTCTCACACACACACACACATAGACCAAATCCTAATACTTCAAACTCCAAAGGAAGTGACAGGCAATAGGCTTTAAAATGGAAATGAACACTGTGTAGCTCAGAAAACAAGTCCACCTGACTTTGAGCTTCAATGGATTACATTGTATACATTTCCAAGGATTTGATTTGGTTGTAAATGTTTGGCTGAGTTCCAAAAGCTTCAGAACTACTTATAGGAACACAGGAACATAGGAGCGAGAGTAGGTCCTTCAGCATCTTGAGCCTTCTCTACCATTCCATAAAATAGCTGAATATCTACCTCAATATTATTTTCCTCCATGACCTCATATGCCTTGACATTATTTGTATGTGCAAATCTATATTCTTTTAGTTTTGATTTGCTTAATGACTGAATGTCTACAATCCTATGGGTTAGAGAATTCCAGAGATTCACTATCCACTAGGTGAAAAGATTTCTCCTCATCCTTGCCTTAAGTGGCTTTCCCTTATTCTAAGAATGTGCCCCTCAGTTCTAATGTTCCTAGTCAGGGGAAACATACTTTCTGTACTTTTCCTCTGTAGCCCTTTAAGAATGGGTGGCACGGTGGCACAGTAGTTAGCACTGCTGCCTCACAGTGCCAGAGACCTGGGTTTAATTCCTGCCTCAGGCAACTATCTGTGTGGAGTTTGCACATTCTCCCCGTGTCTGCGTGGGTTTCCTCCGGGTGCTCCAGTTTTTCTCCCACAGTCCAAAAATGTGTAGGTTAGGTGAATTGGCCGTGCTAAATTGCCCGTAGTATTAGGTGAAGGGGTAAATGTAGGGGAATGCGTCTGGATGGGTTGCTTTTCGGAAGGTTGGTGTGGATTTGTTGGGCCGAAGGGTCTGTTTCCACACTATAATTAATCTAATCTAATTCTATAACTTTCAATTAGATGACCTCATATTCATTTAAACTCGAGAGAGTACAGGCTCAACTTTCTCAATCTTTCCTCACAGGACAGTCCCACCTTTCTAGGAATTAGTCTGGAATTACTCTGCTGCACTCCCTCCCTGGAGAATGTATCCTTCCTTTGATAATGGAGCCAAAACTACACACCATACTCCAGGTGCGATGTCACTAAAGTTATCTCAGGAAGGGACCTTTGGTGGCGTTATGATTGACAGTCTTAAGGGGCTATTAAAGGATTGTTTGCCTCAGGTGCCAGAAGTAAATTAATGTTTATTTGTTGTTACAATAGATGTTTAAGTTATTTTTGTAATGAATTGGAGTTCTTTTCAGTGTGACGTCTGCTTGATTGGTAGCTCCATTAGATTGTTAAAGGCTGTCTTTAAACTTAGGCTTCAAATACACAACTCTGAGGTCTGTTTATAGACACCAGATAGGTGGCTACTGAAGCTTCAGGGATGATATGAAGGGGGCATGGGGAGCTTGGTTAAGTCATGGAGGTGTGTAGCAGGTAGCGATGGCGTGAGCAGTCAGCTACTGAGGATTCCACCTACATTTCTTGCTGCCTCAGGAAGACAGCCAATATAATCAAAGACCCCTCCCACCCTGGTTATAATCTCTTCCAACATTGTCTGTTGGGCAGAAGATACAAAAGCTTAAACACATTTACCGATGGATTCAAGAACAGCTTCTTCCCTGCTGTTATGAGCCTTCTGAATGGACCTCTCAAATGTTAAATTTAATATTGATCTCACTCCTTCTGCATCTTCTCTGTAGGTGTAACGCTGTACTCCTCGCTTTGTTCTATTACCCCAATGCACTTTGTATGGTATGATCTGCTTGTACTGTATGTAAAACAAAACTTTTCACTGTACCTAGGTACATGTGACAATAATACATCAAAATCAAATCAAATCAAACATAAGAACAATGTTGGAAGCTGGGCTGCATCTCTGAGAACCAAGGTGGACTTTCTAAACAGGCTGCCTCCCCACTCACAACCCACATGCACTGCTCCTGATCTGGATTGCAATTCTCAAATCTGGGCTATTTCTTGTTCACATCTTTGAGAAACACAAGAATGGTTGGGAGCTGGGCTTGGAAGTAGGTTTGGGATTCGGGAATCAGATACGGTCTTGACTTCCCAGATTTTTGCCAAATTCTGGATTGATGATACAACTTCCTTGCTTTTGCCCTCAAAGGAGTTTACCTGAAAGTCTTACAGTCCAGAAGTGGATGGTTAAGGCAGAATCACACTGAACTATAAAAAATGATATTAAAGATGATGAATAAGCCCAAATTAATGGAAATATATCAAGTAGTAAGATTGGTGGACTAAATGGAAATCACTCAGTAGTCATTTAAAATAGATACCAGGAAGAAGTTCTTGACAATGTGTTTTATACGATCTACCAAGTAAAATAATAGAGTTCATTCAGAATACAATTAAATGCCACAATGGGAGAGTTAATGTACCAGATGGATAAAATTCGTTGGGGTGAGGAGATTTTTCTCATCTTTTGTTCTGACATTGAAATGAGAGAAATTGCAAAGTTGTGGGAGCAAACTTTCTTGCAAAGTAATCTTCTGCTGATTAAAACAGGATTCTGCCCAGTCCACGTGATATCAGTTAGTCAGAGCTTTCTTTAGCTTTCCAATTTTAATTTTCATTGGAAAAAATTCAGTTAATAAACATGGTGCAAATGTTTTTCTGACAGAAATGTTACTAAGAAGCTTCACGTTTAATGCTTTTAAATTTAAGCGTTGAAGAGTTACAGAAAAATGAATTTATTTCAAGTTTTGTGGAGTGGTTACTTTAAACGAGGTCATTAGAAGTTCAATGTGAACATTGGTGATTTTTTTTAAAGAACAGGCTTCCTAGAAATCACATGACTGGCAATAACTACTAGCTTTCCTTTCGACTCTGTTGGAGCTGTTTCTGAGCAATAACTGGCTTGGAGAAACTCTTGTTTTATGTAGCTGAGTTGGAGGAAAACCTGCTGAGAACAAGCTGAGTAGGAAGAAAGCCTGCTCAGAATTAGATGGATCATGTTTATGACACAGAGTCATGGTATATAACCCCACTTAGTGGGAACATATTCCCAGTGGCAATGCATTTGTCTTTGGTCAGAAAGTTGAGACTTCTTGTCTCAATCCATGATTTGAATCCATAATCCAGGCTTTCAGCTCTACATTCATGATAGATATAAAGCTGAAACTCTGCTACCAGCTTCCATGCTGCAATAACTCCCACAGTTATTTTTTTAATTCTCTCCTTTGTTCTTAATCCTCAAGCTGGACTTCCTCCTCGGTTACAACGCAATCACAACAGACATGACAGCAACAGCAGGTAGCACTCTCTCAGTTCTGAATCAGAAGGTTGTGAGTTCTAAGTCCCACGCTAGAGACTTGAGCACAGAACTCCAGGCTGACGCTACAGTGCCAAGGTAATGCTGCTGTGTTCTGAATGCAGTATTCAGCTAACACCATGTCTTCCCCCACATGGGAAGAGATCCCTTTTGCACTCCATTGAAACAGTCGAGATAAGTTCTCCCTGGTAACCAGGCCAATACTAAAACTTCTACCAATGTCACAAATTAGATTAAGTTTCTGCTTATAGGAGCACAAATTTACCATTTTTTTCTCCATTATACCAGTGATGGCATTTCAAATATATTTCCATTAGCTGTAAACTGTGTTGGAACAGTCTGAGGTTGAGTCCGGTGCTATATAAATCCAATTCTTCTTTTAGTTCAGCTTGTTGAAATTGTTTAAATGTAAGAGTGCTTGATACTATTCAAAGAGGAGCAAGCAACTCATTCTCATGCTCTGATCAAGGTATTTTTTAATCTTCATGTTCAGCGATGTTATTACACATCTCTGGAGGAGGTGGAGTTTGAACCTCAGTCTCGTAGTAGGGACACTAGTTGTCCTGATCAACATTCATTCTTTAATAAATGTCGCCTGAGACCAATGAATTGGTCAGTTATCTCTGTTGTTGAGACCTTGGAGCAAACTTGCTGCTGCATTTGTCTTCGTTGGCGGTGATGTATATTGACGCATGTTCAAAACTGAGATTGCTACAACTTCTTCAGGTAAGTGCACCAAGGAATTAAGGGATTTATGATACAGGTCTCATGACTTAATAAAATAGAGAAGCAACATGAATTGTCTACTCCTGCTTCTATAGTCACATCATAGAGTCGTACAGCATGGAAACAGGCCATTCGGCCCAACTTGCCCATGCTGACCAGGTTTTTGAAACTGAACTAGTCCCATTTGCCTCCATTTGGTCCATATCGCTCTAAACCTTTCCCATCCATGTACCTGCCCAACTTTCTTTTAAATGTTGTAATTGTACCAGCCTCTACCACTTCCTCTGGCAACTCACTTCATCCACGCACCACACTTTGTGCGATAAAGTTGCCCCCTTAGGTCCCACTTAAATCTTTCCCCTGTCACCTTAAACCTATACCCTCTGGGTTTGGCCTCCTCCACCCTTTCAATGATAATTACGTGTTTCTTTTTGTTGTTTCTTTAATATTCTAATGCAAAACAGCAACATTCTTGGGGAAAATGTAAAGTGATTAGTCATAGTTGCTATTTATCAGGTCTTACCTCAGGTTCTTACTCACTGGGATTGCTATCCAATTCAAAATTAATGTAAAAGTGGTTAACATAACTGGCAACCGATCCATACCGTGACTATACGGCCAAGCAGTGAGTGAAAATCTACTGCAATGTTTCCCAGGACATGAGAGCTTGAAGTCTTTAAACCTTCCCAGTAGTCTCTTCCCTCCATGGTCTAAAGTTTAAAAAATAGAGTCATAGAGATATACAGCACAGAAACAGACCCTTCGGTCCAACCCGTTCATGCCAACCAGATATCCCAACCCAATCTAGTCCTACCTGCCAGCACCTGACCCATATCCCTCCAAACCCTTCCTATTCATATACCCAGCCAAATGCCTCTTAAATGTTACAACTGTACCAGCCTCCACCACTTCCTCTAGCAGCTCATTCCATACACGTACCACCCTCTGCACGAAAAGGTTGCCCCTTATGTCTCTTTTAAATCTTTCCCCTCTCACCCTAAACCTATGCCCTCTAGTTCTGGACTCTCCAACCCTAGGGAAAAAAACTTTGTCTATTTACCCTATCCATGCCCCTCATAATTTTGTAAACCTCTATAAGGTCACCCCTCAGCCTCCGACGCTCCAGCAAAAACAGCCCCAGCCTGTTCAGCCTCCCCCTATAGCTCAAATCCTCCAACCCTGGCAACATCCTTGTAAATCTTTTCTGAACCCTTTCAAGTTTCACAACATCTTTCCAATAGGAAGGAGACCAGAATTGCACAGAATATTCCAACAGTGGCCTAACCAATGTCCTGTACAGCCACAACATGACCTCCCAACTCCTGTACTCAATACTCTGACCAATAAAGGAAAGCATACCAAACGCCTTCTTCACTATCCTATCTACCTGCAACTCCACTTTCAAGGAGCTATGAACCTGCACTCCAAGGTCTCTTTGATCAGCAACACTCCCTAAAATCTTGGTATCTGTTACTTTTTGCGTTATCTTCTGAGTCTGGATGGGATCCAGGACTCTACTTCATGCATGTTGGGCTTTGCAAAGACCATAAAACATTACGGCAGTATCCAGCACAGTGAGGTTAGTTCAGTAAGAAAAATACAGTTGACAGCACAGCAAAGAGAAAGTCACTGTCTACAGTCTGAACTAAAAGAAGAATTGGATTTATATAGCACCTGACACAATCTCAGACTGTTCCAACACAGTTTATAGCTCATGGAAATATATTTGAAATGCCATCACTGGTATAATGAAGAAAAAAGTGGTAAATTTGTGCTCCTATAAGCAGAAATTTAATCTAACAGTCTGTTTTTGTGACATTGGTGGAAGTTTAAGTATTGGCCTGGTCACCAAGGTGAACTTATCTCGACTGTTTCAAAGGAGTGCAAAAGAGATCTCTTCCCATGTGGGGGAAGACATGGTGTTAGCTGAATACTGCATTCAGAACACAGCAGCATTACCTTGGCACTGTAGCGTCAGCCTGGAGTTCTGTGCTCAAGTCTCTAGCGTGGGACTTAGAACTCACAACCTTCTGATTCAGAACTGAGAGAGTGCTACCTGCTGTTGCTGTCATGTCTGTTGTGATTGTGTTGTAACCGTGGAGGAAGTCCAGCTTGAGGATTAAGAACAAAGGAGAGAATAACATTAACTGTGAGAGTTATTGCAACATGGAATTCATCTGCATCATATTGATGCACATTGAATAACGTGATGTAAGAGCAAATTGGATAAATACTTAGAAAAATAGGGAATGTAGGCTTTGTAGATTGGACTTCAATAACATATTAGAGAGCTTCAATTGAAGTTAATCTGGCACAGAAATAATCAGCCAAATTCATTCTGACTATAGGGACAAATTCATTCTACAATCAAAACTGAGAGTTTCTTCATTGCTTCACTTACAGTGAGTGGGTCAAGTGAATGATAACAGGTAAAAAAATGAATTTCACCTCGGGTCCCCACACTCAGACTCTAGAGAGGGTGACTTTTAAACAATCGGAGTTCTGCAGAAATCATGAAGCAAAAGTAAAATAAATTATGTTGGTTTGGATACTGAGTCCGACTCTGTTTTATGGAGTAAATATTAACACATTTCTGCCAGGGTCAACCTACCAATTGATTCTTGGAGCAAAGATGGATTTATCGGAAAATCAGTCCTCTACTGGACTGAGAACCCTTTTATTCTTCTGATTGTTTTGTGGTGCAACGATTAATTTAGCACAGCACAAATCAAAAGAGTGCATAGTTGCGATACTATTCTCTATCCCTGCAGTTCTATTATTTTGTTTTATCCTTGGAGCCTCTGTATCTGTCACTTTTCTCTGCTGGGTTGTGGTGTCCTATTTCCCTCAGCTTCCACAATCCTCCAGTCTTACATGTGCTCCAAGTCATGGAGAATCCTGTAAAAACTGAATTTCTGCAAATGCATGTGACTCTGCTTCCAAGTAGCGAACCTTGCTTAATGGAAACACAGGTAGGCGGAGAGATCAGTGTGTCTGACACGTGGTCTGCTGACTTGCTGGGACAGCAAGCTATATGACTGATCTTCAAATTTGTGATTATTTGCTGGGTTATTTCACCACCAGCAGAGGCTCATCGTTTCAGGGCTGTGCCACTGTGATTGTTAACTGCATTGCAGTTGGTAACACTTTTGTCTCTGAACAATTAGGTATCAGCTTCAAGTCTTACCCTAGCAATAGCTTTTGTGGAGGTCCACCCCGAGCAGTCCACAATGCAGGACTCTGTGCTGTACAGGCAGTTCTCTGGGATGTACACCAAGACAAACATCAACTGTGCCCAGAAGACCATTCCACTCAGTTGAACTTGCTCTTTGGTTTGCCTGAAATGTGTTGGTCTTCCAGAGAGAAGAGTTGACCTTGACTGAGCCTTTGTAGACTGGCACATTTCAAGGTCCTGGACTGTGTGCTGAGCAACCCACTAAAGCCCAGGGCAGCTGTCACCAAGGCACAGTGGGGAAAGACCACTGTTTAAGGTCATTCTACCAAAGTTAAATGGGGATCCGTTCAGATACAGGAAATCTCCTGATGCCTCAAAAACATGTAAATATAATCTTTTACAAGCAAGAAAATGGTTTTGGTTTTTTTAGCTGGATAGGGTCAAACTCCAAAATTTGTTTGCTGTATCTTATACTACTGTACAGAGTGGAATTGCTTCAGAGACTGTGCATGTATATAAAGATATTTTACGAATAAAGTACATTTTTGAAGCAAAAAAAAGTGTAGCGACTAAGCTTGACACTCTTGCAACACAGAAAGGACACTGCACTATTATAGATACTGTCTCACAGACAATACATTAAGACCACACCTTCAGCTACCTGTTCAGATAAATGTAGCTTCACATGGCACTGTCTTGAAGAAAAGTAGGTGTATTATCCCTGCGGGCTAATGACAAAACAATCACTTAGTTATAGAGTCATACAGCATGGAAACAGACCCTTCGGTCTATCCGGTCTGAACCAACCACAATCCCAATCTAAACTAGTCCCACCTGCCTGCTCCTGGGCCATATCCCTCAAAATCTTTACTATTCATGTACCCGTCCAAATGTCTTTTAAACTTTGTTATTATGTCAATATCCACCAATTCCTCAGGAAATGCATTCCACACACTAACCAAAATCTTTGCCCTTCACATATTTTTAAAATCGCTTTCTTCTTACTGTAAAAATATGTCCCTTAGTCTTGAAATCCCCCATCCTAGGGAAAAGACAGCAACCGTTAATCCTACCTATACCCCTCATTATCTTATAAACTTGTATAAGGCCACCTCTGAACCTCCTATGCTCCAGTGAAAAATGTCCCAGCTCATCCAGCCTTTCTTGATAACTCAAACCTTCCATACCCGGCAACATCCTGGTAAATCTCTCCTGAACCCTCTCTAGCTTAATATTTTCCTTCCTATAACAAGGTGACCAGAACTGGACACAGTATTCCAGAAGAGGCCTCACCAACATCCTGTACAACTTCAACATGCCGTCCAAACTCCTACCCTCAAAGGACTGAGAAAGTGTGGTAAATGTCCTTTTAACAACAAGCCTCAAAGAATTATGTACCTCCATCCTTAAGTCCCTCTGTTCTACAACACTAGCCAAGGCCCTACCTTTAATTATGTAAGTATAACCCTTGTTGTAGCAAAATGCAATACCTAAAACAGTGTCAGGAGAAACAGATTATCTGGTCACTATCACATTGTTAACCACATCCACAATAGAATATTAAATGTTTGGCCACTGTCCTTGGTAGTATAGTGTTTAGTTTCCCTGCCTGTCATGCGAGTGGCCGGGGTTCAATTCCCCGTCGGGGATTGCCTGAATGCTTTGGGGCTTCACAGTCTGTGTAAAGATTTGTAGCTCGGGTGCCTGGTGCAGTTTTTAAAAACCTTCTCCTCTGTTTTTGGTTGCACTTCAGCCCAATGCTCCTGATCTTTGGGCACCTCTTGCAGAGAGGGGAGGGTAGGTCAGAGGATCTCCTTGTGGGTCTGCTCCTGGGTCTGGCCAAAGTGGCCATAAACAGGTCCAGGCAGCGGGCCGTGGAGGGGGTCATTGGGGCCGACTGCTTGCCCCTCTTCCGCAGTTACGTTAGAGCCCGGGTGTCCTTGGAGAAGGAGCACGCGGTCTCCACCAACACCCTGGAGTTGTTCAGGGAGAGGTGGGCACCGCAGGGAGTGGAGTGCATCATTTCTCCCTCCAACTCTATTTTGATTTAGTCCCTACCCTCCCCCTTCACTGTTTGATCACGCAGCATTGCCCTTTGATGTGAAGGGCACTGCTTGACATTGGCCACTCGGGTGTTTCCTTTCTTCCTGGTGGTGGAAACTGAATAAAGGTTTACACACTTGTTGTTTTTCAGTGTGTCTGACACTTGCACACACACAATATGGGTGCAGGGGAAAAATAAGCACTACTGCTGTCAGGCAGTAGTGTAGGAATAAAAGAAAAAAAAGGAGATTTGAATTGAGAAAAAAAATGAAAAAGAAAGAATATTAAAATGTTTATGAATATTAATATGAGATGCTGACACAAAGAAACAGATTTCTCAGATGAAATGGTTAAATTAAGACACAATCTGCACTCTGATGTGGATTGTCATATGAGGAGTGGTTGAGGACTCTGGGTCTGTAATCGGTGAGGTTTAGAAGGATGAAGAGGGATATGATTGAAACTCACAGAGTACTGAGATTCTGGATAGAGTGGATGTGGAGAAGATGTTCCAATAGTAAGAGTAACTAGGACCCGACGGCACGGTCTCAGAGTAAAGGACACACTTTTATACAGAGACGGGAAGGAATTTCTTCTGCCACAGGGTGGTAACTCTGTGGAATTCAATGCCTTAGAATACATTGTGTGGCACAGTGGCTCAGTGGTTAGCTCTGCTGTCTCACAGTGTCAACGAGTTGCGTTTGATTCCAGCCTCAGGTGACTGTCTGCGTGGAGTTTTCACATTCTCCCTGTGTCTGTGTGGGTTTCCTCTGGGTGTTCCAGTTTCCTCCCATAGTCTAACAATATGCAGGTTAGATGGATTGGCCGTGCTGAATTTCCCTGTAGTATACAGGCTAGGTAGATTAACTGTGTAAATGTGAGGCTACAAGGACAGGGCGGGAGAGTCGGGTGCAAGAATTGATGGGCCAAATGGCCTCCATCTTCACTGTAGAACTCTATGAGAGGCTGTGGAGTCAGTCATTGAGTATATTTAAGACAGAGAGAGATAGAGTCTTAATTAGTGAGGGGATAAAAGGCAGGAGAACAGAATTGAGAAACATATCAGTCATGGTGGAATGGCAGAGCAAACCTGATGGGCTCAATGGCCGAATTCAGCTCCTAGATCTTCTAGTCTTATGGATGTTAAATATCTTACAGCATGTCAAACACTCATAGCCCAGTAATAATCTTCTGAAGAAGTCACATTGAACTCAAAACATTAACCCTGTTTCTCAGTCTCCACAGATATAGCCAGACCTGGTCAGTTTTTCCAGTGTTGCTTGTTTTTATTTCAGCTTCCAGTCTCCACCATATTTTGCTATATGAGAGCACCTGTGCTCTTGCCACTGTTTATCTTTCCCTGTATATTGCTTCTCTGTGTATCACACAGCTAACACTGGAAGTTTGTTTTGTGCAAGTTGTCTGCTGCTTCATTACACAATGATGACCCTTCCACAGAGGACATCATTGGGCATTAAGTCAGGTGTCATTAGATCATGATGATCATGTAAGTGCATTGATTCTTCATTAAAAACTGACAGCTCTCACCTTTTCCAAAGATTGCAGTAATGAAAAAATTAAAATCGGAAAACAAGGATTGTAGTCTGCAGAAAGCCTCCACTTCCTGATTACTAATAGACTCTCTAAATAACCACCAACCCACCGGGCTTTGTGCAATATTCAAAAATTTGATCTTCAAAGATATTCTTCCTCTGCAAAATGAAAAGACGGCACATCCCAGCCCAGACATACTGGTATCTTGCCCATGTGTGTTCACTTATTGCTATATCACAAAGGGTAAATAACAAGAGGTATAACAAATTGAATGGTGAGGCATTCAGTTTATTAGTGCCCTTTGGTACCATAAGATTTTGTAAAATCTTAATTTAAAATCTTAATAACTTAGGGGTTATAATTCTCCTTTAAGTCATAAGCCTATACTTAATTACTTCAATAATAAATTGACTTCTATGGGTTTAATGGATTACTCAAGTGACAGATTATTGGTGTAACACAGGGACAATCATTATAGTCTGTGCTTTGTCTGGGATCTCTCACCTATGGCTAGTGAAGTTCAGAGGTCCCAGCTCTACTGGGTATTTCTACTTCTCATTAATTTGACTTTTTTCTTCCTTTAGGATTGGAAAGGGCCACTTTTATCTCTATTCTCGACTGGTGGATAAAACACAATCAAAACTCTGAGACATGGGGGCAGATTCGCTTCCAGCTAATGGGAGCACAAAAGAAAATAAGTCCACAGGCTCAGTCTTGATGTGTGCCCAGTACTGGCATGTCTGTGACTTTCTGTCCAATTTGAATACATTGTCTTAGAAAGACAGCTCTACTATTTCAAAACATGGCAATTCCCAATGTTTCAATGACATCATTTACATAGGATTACATAGGACATAAAACAGAAGCAGACCATTTTGCCCAACAGTTCTCTGTTTGTATTCAGAGCCTGTTATATCTGTCTTTACTATGTAGAGCAGTTTTTACTTTAATGTGTGGTAAATCGTTCTACTTTGAAGTCTATGTCTGAAGACAGTCCTTTACTTTGCCTACTCCTTGTCTGGTCTGTCTTGAACCCAAACTCATAGTGTAGCATCAAACTATATGATAAAAGACTCCTCACTTTATTTCTATTTTGGTTTCATTGGAAAGTCATTTCTGAATTTTACACATTAATGAAGGACAGAAGATTTTTCCATTTTTAATACTTCAGTTAGACTGCAGTTAAAAAGAAACATTGGCCTATCAACATTGTTCCAATAAATAAACAGCCAGATTTATGTGCTTTGCTTCTGTTCTCAGGGCAAGAGGAATGTCAACTTAGCTCAATACAAGTAGTGCTCTAAATACAGCGATGAGTGTAAATACTATACTAATTAGTTCAACATTGTGAAAACTCTTGTTGTTCAAGAACAATTTATATTCATTATGGAAGCCAAAGCAGCTAAACCATTAGTATTCCTGTCACAATGATAAACTACATACAATTAATCTTTAAAATCTTATCAACTTACTCAAAAGCTTTGGTTTTGGGGGTTGAGAGAAAAACAGCTAAAAAGGAGCTGAGATTGTCTAAAATGGCTGCCAAAGTCACATGACATGAAAATAGCCAAGCTCACAGGAATATATTATTTAATGGCTGGGACTGGTGACCACACCCAGAAAAGTCTATCCAAAAAGTAACACGAAAAGTAACCTTAACATGAAAATCAATAGTTGTCAGTCTCATACTGAGACCTTCCACTATCTCTGCAATGGGACAAGATTTTCTGACTATAGGTATTTCTAGAACAAAGACTTAAATTGGAAACTTATTGTACAAGGACAAGGATCCAGACCACTCAAGCCCCACCCCTCAACTGCCATCCATGTCAAGGGGTAACAGGGAGACTCTGACAATGGATCATCAAAGCTCTTTGTAAAAATGAATTGCCTATATTGTGGGTCCACTGCCAGGTATTCACTCTATCATGGTATCAGAAAGACATTCACAAATGTAAAAAACAAGGACATTAACACAATAGCTGTCACAGACAGACCCAACTAAAGAAACACGTGGACATAAAGTATTTCAAGGGAGTTCTAAGATAATTTTGGGCAGAAATATGAAGAGAAGCTACTGTCTCCATTCTCTGTCTCTCTCTGTGAAGAAGTTGGTACTGGTACATGGTTCTAACAGAAAAAGTCTAAAGAGAAAAGACATCAAGGATCAAAGAATTTTCTATAACTGCAACATTTGCTGTGACTGACTGCATCTAGAATACCAAGCAACTAACATCAGCCTCAGGTTGGACTTTAAGCCTCAAAGACAATGTAAGGACTTTAAACCATAAATTCTTCTTTTGTATTGGCATTATTCTCATTTACCTTTGTGTGAGTGTGCGCAGGCATGTGAACATGTGTGTGTGTAGGCTCAAATGACTTCATATATGCTTGATTGTATGTCTTTATTATTTTTCTCAGGTTTATGAACTAAAAAAAATTGTTCTTCCTTCGATTTAAAAGAAACCTTGATGATTGCCTTCTCGTTGTTCACATCAAAAATAGTTAACTACATTTTAATTGGAGACAGAGACAGTCTTATGCTAAACAAATTTAAACCTTTGCTATGATCAACTTCACTGTTTCCATTTCTGGAGTAGGCTGTTCACCAATATCCACAACAAACCACCACCTCCCACAATTACCTCGACTGCACATCCTCACATCCTGTTTTTCTGCAAGGCTCCCATTCCATTTTCCCAGTTTTCTGCCTCCATCTCATTAATTCCAATGATGCCACCTTCCAGCATAATGCCTCGGACATAGCAGAATAGACTCAAGCTCTCCTTTACACAGCTAACATTTATACCTATTTTACATCTCAACCGCTCCTTTACCACCATAATCACTGTCTTTGTCTTTTCTTCTGGGCACTCTCACCATCTGTTCTACTTACCCCTCCTCCTTCTGGTGGCTGTAAAAGAATGATGATACCAGCATAGTTCCAGTTTCGCATTGAACACAAGTCTGAAACCATCCACACATGTGTGGTAATCTAGATAGTTTACACAAAAACTGACCAATAGCTCCCCAAAAGTTAACACAGGTTAAAAAAAAACTGACAACTCTGGAAAGCCCCTTATTATAAGTAAAAACAATAAAAGGCTTGCATTTACATAGTGTCTTCCAAACTGCCAGCAGAGAGCAATAACTAATGAAATACTTTGTTTCATAGTGTGATTTTTTTACAGTTCTGTAGAAAAATGTGACAAATATGTCTGCATCTCTTGTTAAGCAGAAGAAGGAGGCTTATGTGTTGATGAGGCAAGATGGTTCAGATAAGGCGATGGAGAGTTACAGGTCAGCTAGGAAGGATTTAAAGAGAGAGTTAAGAAAAGCAAAGAGAGGACACGAGCAGGCTTTATCAAATAGAATAAAGGAGAACCCTAAAGCTTTCTATAGGTATGTGAGGAATAAAAGGATGACTAGGGTAGGAATAGGGCCAGTCAAAGACAGAAGTGGGAAGTTGAAGGTGGACCCTGTGGAGATCGGAGAGGTGCTAAATGAAAATTTCTCATGGGTTTTCACTCAGGAAAAGGAAAATATTGTAGAGGAGAAGAATGAGGTATGAGATAATAGACAAGAAAGGATTGAGGTTAGTTATAAACAGGTGTTATCAATTCTAGAAGGAGTGAAAATAGACAAGTCCCTTGGGCCGGATGGGATTATCCGGGGATTCTGTGGGAAGCTAGGGAGGAGATAGCAGAGCCTTTGGCTTTGATATTTGAATCATCATTGTTTACAGGTTTAGTACCAGAGGACTGGAGGATTGCAAATGTGCTCTTGTACAAGAAGGGCAGTAGAGATAATCCAGGTAATTATAGACCAGTGAGCCTTACTTCTGTTGTAGGAAAGGTTTTGGAAAGGATTATAAGAGATGAGATTTATAATCATCTAGCAAGCAACAATTTGATTTCAGATAGTCAACTGGCAAGGTGGTTGGGCTGAAGGGCCTGTTTCCACACTGTAGGGAATCGAAAGAAAAAGGGCAGGTCGTGTCTCACAAACCTCATCGAGTTTTTTGAGAAGGTGACCAAGCATGTAGATGAAAGTAGGGCAGTTGAAGTGGTATACATGGACTTTAGTAAAGCCTTTGATAAGGTTCCATATGGTAGGCTGTTGGAGAAAATGCAGAGGCATGGGATTGAGGGTGATTGAGCAGTTTGGATTAGAAACTGGCTTTCTGAAAGAAGGCAGCAAGTGGTGGTTGATGGAAAATATTCAGCCTGGAGTCCGATTACTGTGGTGTGGCACAAGGATCTGTTTTGGGACCACTGCTGTTTGCCATTTTTATAAATGAGTTAGATGCAGGCATAGGTGGATGGATTAGTAACTTTGCAGACGACACTAAAGTCGGTGGAGTAGTGGACAGCGTGGAAGAATGTGTAGGGGGACGAAGTGAGAATAGTTCACGGGTCGGCGCAACATCGAGGGCCGAAGCGCCTGTTCTGCGCTGTATTGTTCTATGTTCTATGTAATAAGGTCACTGCACTAGTATTACAGAATCCCAGTCTAGAGTCATTGAGTCATTGAGTCATACAGCACAGAAACAGACCCTTCGGTCCAACTCATCCATGCTGACTAAATTTCCCAAACCAAACGAATCCCACTTGACTGGGTTTGGCACATATCTCTCCAAACCTTTCCCATTCATGCATCTATTAAAATGTCTTTTAACTGTTCTAACTGTACCTTCACTTACAACTGCCTCTGGCATTCATTCCACGTATGAACCACCCTCTGTGTGAAAATGTTGCTCTTCAGTTCCCTTTTAAATCTTTCTCCTTTCACCTTAAGAATATGTCCCCCTAGTTTTGAACTCCTCCACCCTAGGGAAAAGACCTTCACCATTCATGGCTCTGTACTTTCTTCCAACCTCAAATAAGGTTCTAATTTATTCCAGTTTGCAATGTTACTTCCTGTTTCTCCCTTCCACAGATACTTGCTGAGCTGCTGGGTTGTTCCAGCATTAGCTGCAATTGCCTTTGGGTTCCAGAAGGCTGACTCCATTGCATTTTCTGTTCTTGGCTTGAAAATATCTAGAGTATAAACTGAAACATCATTTCACTTTTCAAGGGGACTCATCAAACATAAACAGTTCCATCAGTCATGGAGCTTGGTCTTTCCATGGTATTAACTGAGTGACTGTGCAACATTATTCATTACATTCCAATTTCTACCTCTCTTTTCCAACAACCACTTACCACTAGTTGCCCTGAAGCAACTAAAAACTTAGGTTTGTCACTGAATATTGAAGCAATATGTAATACTCAGTAATTCAAGAGCTTTTTTAATCACACTGTTGTGGTGTACCTTTCCACTTTTGCTTCTGTGCTTCACAGTCGGACTTGGTTATAATAATCATAGGATCAAACCTATGACACAGAAGGAGGTGTGCACATTGGAATATAGCAGAATGAAAGTACACCTTACTGAAACAGACACATTCTTATAGGACTTTGACAGGTTAGATGCAGAAAGGTTGTTTTACCTTGTGAGGGGGTCTTGGACCAGACGGCATAATCTCAGAGTAAGGGGTCACATATTTAAGACAGACATGAGGAGGAATTTCTTCTCTCAGAGGGTACGTAGAACATAGAAGAGTACAGCACAGAAACAGGCCCTTCAGCCCACAATGCTGTGCTGAACATGATGCCAAATGAAACTAATCCCTTCTGCCTGCCCTTGATCTGTATCCCTCCATGCCTTGCATATTCATGTGTTTATTTAAAGGTCCCTTAAATGCCCCTGTCGCATCTGCCTCCAGCACCACCCCTGGCAGCACATTCCAGACTCCTATCACTCTCTAGGTAAAAATCTTTGAATTTTCCCTTCTCACCTTAAATGCATGCCCCCTAGTATTGGACATTTCAACTCTGGGAAAAAGATTCTGACTGTCAACCCTATCCATGCATCTCATAATAGCCTTCTGTCATATAGACTTCTATCAAGTCTCCCTTCAGACTCTGCTGCTCCAGAGAAAACAAACTGAGTTTTTCTAGCCTCTCCTTATTGCTCATACCCTCTAATCTAGGCAGCATCCTGGTAACCCTCTTCTGTTACCCTCTGCAAAGCCTCCACATCTTTTCTATAATGTGGTGAGCAGAATTGAACACAATACTGTAAGCCTGGCCTAACCAAAGCCTTATAAAGTTGCAACATGACTTCCTGGCTTTTGTACCTCAATGCCCTGACCAATAAAGGAAAGCCTGCCGTAGGCCTTCTTTACTACCCTATCTAATTGCAGGGCCACTGTCTGAGAGCTGTGAACTTGAACTCCAAGATCCTTCTGTACATCAATGCTGTTCAGGGTCCTGCCATCAGGGTGGTGAATCTGTGGACTTCTTCACCACAAAGAGCTGTTGAGTCTTGTTTATTAAGCTTATGCAAGGCTGAGATAGACAATTTTTAATCAGTAAGGGAATCAAGTGTTGTAGGGAAAAGGTAGGAAGGTGGAGTTGAGGATTATCAGATGGGACATGGTCTTTTTAAATAGTAGAGCAGACTCGATGGGCTGAATGGCCTACTTCTGCCTTATGGTTGTATGACTTGTGCTGGTCCTGAGCTGTCTTGATGAGTCTTACGTAGACATCCTTTAGCCCTTGATCCTATAAAGTCCTTATTTTTCAAGTTTTCCTCATCCTCCTCCTACTAGCCTTTTAGTTAGAATGTTCCAGAGCCTGAAAACCACCTGAAACCATGTCTCATCATCTTCTCTCTAGATCTTTTTCCTAATGATTTGACCTCGACTCCTTGACCCATTCACCTGTGTGAATTTCTTCTTTCTGTTGCCCCTCAACCCCTTGGTCCATTTTCAATGTCTCTACGGGGTCACCTCTTGAACTTTTCTGTTTCAAAAACAGCAGTCTGAACAAATCCAATTCTTCTCAGAACTAAAATTTCTTATCCTTGCTAATGGCATTGAAAGCACTTCAATATCTTTTCTGAGTCCAGATGAGGGGATTCAACAACAGAATAATTGAGGCTTGGAAGAGATTGAGCAATAGCATTCCTTTGGATAGACATTGATCTTTAAACATAGAGCATTTGGGTGAATGATTAACTTCACCAAATATGATGATATTTGTATTCCGTGAGAATTGAGAAACAGAATAGTTTCCCATTATTAGGGTGAAATAATAAATTATTTTTTATCAATCATACAAACGCACCTCTTGCTTTGACTGGTCCATAGCAATTCTTGTACTCCACATGATTCTTCACCAACTCCTTTCAACTCATCCCATCAGCATATCCTTTGATTTCTTTCTCCTTCATGCATTTATCTAGCTTGTCCTTCAATGCACCTACATTATTTACCTCAATAGCTCCCTGTGGCAGTGACTTACACAGATTCACCACTCTCTGGGTAAAGAATTTTCTCCCAATTACCTTTGGATTTGCAAGTGGAAACTTCTTCCTGTGTCTTCTCAAAGTCTTTCACAATATTTTTAAAAACTTTAACAGATTACATCTTTGTATTTTCCTTAATAGTGAAAAGAATCCCAGCCTTTTCAGTCTTTCCTTATTAAGCAGCCACCTCAGTTGAAACATCATCCTTGAAACTTTTTCTTTGCAGCTTCACCAGTGAATGCATATACTTTTAAGAATTTGGAATCCAGAACAACAGATGATGCTCTAAGTGAGTTATAACCAAGGTTCTATACTCTGCTTTTCAATTTTATCCCAATACCCAAGCAATGCTGAAAACATGCTGTCACTGCTTTTCATCCTGCACTCATCAGGATAGAAAGACAGGAATAACAAATCGCAAAGGGATTGAAAATGTATACTGCACTTGCTAATTGGTTGGTAGGTGATAATTTATCCCAATTTTTGCTTTGTTTTTTCTATTGGCACATGTCACTACTTTTTGAGATTTATGTATCTGTGTTTCCAGATCCCTTTTCTCTTCTATTCCATTCACATCCCTATTATCCAATCAGCCTCTTTATTCTTCTGATTGAAATTGCCTTCTCACACATTCTGAAGTTCACTTGCAAATTAAGCAGCCACTCTGCAAGTTTATTTCAGACTTACTTGCATTTTATCATAATCCTCCTTTATATAACAACCCAACTGGATATCATTTGTAAATTTAGAGGTTGTGCAATTAATTCTTGATTCTAAATAATTAATATAAATTGTGAATAATGATTGTGAACATTGAATACCACTTTTCATCTTTGGTCAATGTGAAAAGGTGTCCTTCACCTTTACTTCCTATTTTCTCTCTTGCCAGTTGGCTGTTCATTTTGTTACAGGTTCCCTACTCCAGGTGCTGTGATCTAAGTCATTAATCTTAAATAAAGCATTTTGAAAATGAAGATATATTACATTTACTACATTACTCCTATCTAATATTTTTGCTACTCCCTCAAAACATGGGACAATGATTAGATTCCCTACAGTATAGAAACAGGCCCTTCAGCCCAACCAGTCCACACCGACCCTCCAAAGAATAACCCTCCCAGACCCATTCCTCTCAGATTAATGCACGTAGCACGATGGGGCAATTTATCATGGCCAATTCACCCGGTCTGCACATCTTTTGACTGTGGGAGGAAACCAGAGCACCCGGAGGAAGCCCATGCAGACATAGGGAGAACGTGCAAACTCCACACAGACACGGTGCCCGAGGCTGGAATTGAACCTGGTGCTGTAAGGCAGTAGTAGCCACCGTACCACCCCAGAGTATTGACTAAATACTCAGATCAGTGCACTGTGGAGTTAGATTCCCTCTTGTTCTTCCTCAGTGATGTGCAGTGTACCTATTGAGACCACAGTGTTAGTCATTTAACTAGAAACAAAGTGGAACTTCTGGCAGAGCTTGTAGTATTTACTTAGCAAAGATAAAAGCTAACAGTATCTATTTACAAAAATTTCCATTGAACTGCAGAAGCAAAATGCAGCGGATAGAAGATTGAGTTAGATGACTCCCAGTCACTTACAACTGGGAATCATTATTATCTCCATTCTGTCTGGGGAAAGAAGTCTCAGGATGTACAGCCGTTCCTATGGGCAACCAACATTGTGTCTCGGGGCAACCTCAGCAGTACTCCCATTAATGTACCACTGTGCAGTTCTGACTGAGGCCCCTATGAGTGACACTGTCAGTTTGGAGCTCATTACTGTCAAATCAGTTTGTGTACAGTTCCCACCAATAGTCGCAGTTCTGATCAGTGTTGTCACTGGACGTGTAAACCTGTTCTATCTCTAATTAGGTCCTTATAAAATTGCAATGCTCTGCTGCCGGCTAGGCAATGTTGATGCCTTTATTTTTCGCCCAATTCCACTTGCACGAAGTTGAGGTTGTTTAGTATATTTTGCACAATATCCTTAAAGAAACAGCTCACACTCTTATCAGTGTAGACTGCTCTGTAACATACTGTGCAAGCAAACAAAATAGCACGGCTTTTCTGTCTTTCCGCTGGCATTTACGGTTCCTGTCAGCCGTGATTCAGTGGGAAGTGCCCTGGTCTCTGAGCCAGGACGCTGCATTTTGAGACGCAGCTCAGAGATATGATCACACCCTCTAGTCTGACACTGCCGGTGCAGTTGTGCAGGAGTGCAGGTCGGCTGTTAACCTTACAGAGGAGGTGTTAAATCTGCCTTCCCAGGTGGATGTGAATGATTCGAGGATTCTGTATGGGAGAGGGAGCAGAGTGCTGTCCCTGGTCTCCTTGGCAATATTCATCCCTGAAGCAACGTCACTAAAAACTGGGTCGTTGTCGTTTTGCTGTTTGCGGGAGCTGGCTGTATGGGATTGGCTGCTACGTTTCCCTACAGTCCAACAGGGTCGACACTTTGAAAGTACTTCAGCAGCTAGAAAGCGCTTTAGGACATCCTGAAAGTCACTCTACAAATTCCAGCCTTTATTTCTGTTTCAATCTTTGTCTTGTAGCTGCATGCTGTTATGACGCTGTGCTATCATTTATATCCTCCTCCGAGAAACAGAACATCAGATTACTTTCATCTTGCTAAGGCTGACGATTAATTAAACACAGCGACAGGTTTTCGACCTGCTTGAAAAAGCTTGCCACTTCCACATCTCTGTAGCTGCTAGCACCCGGAGATATGACATGGACTATCTTGTCACTGCAGGATTAAGCGGCAGAACGCTGGGTTCTAAAATTCCACACTAGCATAAAAACATTCACTTCTAATTCCCTTCAAAGAGAAAGGTTTCCCTATTCCTGTCGGCCTTTATAATATGTGTTGCAAATTGACTAATGCAGAAAGATTATCAACCAGGAGCTGCTCAATGACACTGGAATAGATGGTGAGCCGAGGGTTCTGAGGCAGTTACGCGGTTGGAAACTTCAAACGCGTCACCAGCAAATCTGAAGCAATTTAAAAATGTTACCAGTGCCCCACTCAGTGAGATACTGAGTCATACAGTGCATCTAAGTTTTAATGCTCTGTACTCCGCTGAATTGATCTGGTTGGGAGTAGAGATTATATTATTGATGTCATAGTCTTCAGCAGAGTAAGAGGAAAAGTCGGTTACAATTTCCACTCAAGGTATCAGGCCTAATTAGATAGTTCTTCCAAGGAGCTGGTACAGATGTATCAGACCAAAAGCTGGCCTTCTGGATTGTATCAATCTGTACTTTGATAACAAATGAATAGATTCAAACATTCTGCTCAGACTCCATGAGATTTCCCTCTGCCATTCGACCCTGACTCAAGAGGGTCTATGGTGAGCAGGGGTCAGGAACTTTCCAGAATATTTTCTGATTCAGGGTCACCTGTTTCTCCTCTGGCCTTCTGTTTCTCTCAGGAGGTTGTAAACTGTGAATGGAGGATGTTGGCAGGATGTATCTGAAAGGACATTTAATTTTCCCACTCAGAGGTTAAACTACTCTTTGGTCTTGGACTGAATCTGAGAACTGTGGACCAAACTATTTGATTT
The DNA here is from genome assembly GCF_004010195.1 of Chiloscyllium plagiosum. NCBI lineage: Eukaryota > Metazoa > Chordata > Chondrichthyes > Orectolobiformes > Hemiscylliidae > Chiloscyllium > Chiloscyllium plagiosum. The sequence goes on along the minus strand of NC_057734.1, from coordinate 9,136,466 downwards.
TTGATTTTACATTCATTCATGAGATCATTGCCAAGGAAGCATTAGATGCCCATCCCTGATTGATCTTGAAGGGAGTGGCTAGGCCTTTTCAGAGGCCAAGTGGATCTGGAGTCACATATAGGCCAGACCAGACAAGGATGGCATATTACGTCTTTGAGGACATTAGGGATCCAGATGTGTTTTGATGACAGTTGATGAAAGTTTCATGGTTACATCACTGAGACTAGCCTTCTGATTCAAGATTTTGGTCTGATACATCTGTACCAGCTCCTTGGAAGAACTATCTAATTAGGCCTGATACCTTGGGCGGCACGGTGGCACAGTGGTTAGCACTGCAGCCTCACAGCGCCAGAGACCCGGGTTCAATTCCCGCCTCAGGCGACTGACTGTGTGGAGTTTGCACATTCTCCCCGTGACTGCGTGGGTTTCCTCCGGGTGCTCCGGTTTCCTCCCACAATCCAAAAATGTGCAGGTTAGGTGAATTGGCCACGCTAAATTGCCCGTAGTGTTAGGTAAGGGGTAAATGTAGGAGAATGGGTCTGGGTGGGTTACGCTTCGGTGGGTCGGTGTGGACTTGTTGGGCCGAAGGGCCTGTTTCCACACTGTAGGTAATCTAAAAAAAAAATGTCATTGATTGTATCTAAATTCCACCAGCTACTATCGTGAGATTCAAGCCTTTGTCCCCAGAGAATTAACCTAGGCCACAAGTCCAGTGACATTAACACTGTACCACCACCTTCACCGAAACCAACATTACACATTAGCGTTGGCATGGTGGCTCATTGGTTATTATTGTTGTCTCACAACATCAGGGATCTGAGTTTGATCCCAGCCTTGAGTGACTCTCTGTGTGGAGTTTGCACATTTTTCCTGTGTCTGCGGGGTGCTCAATTATTCTCCTACAGTTCAAAGATGTGCAGGTTAGGAGGATTGACCATGGTAAATGCTCGCATAGTATCTAGGGAAGTGCAGGCTAGGTGGAATAGCCTTGGGAAATGCAGGGTTACGGAGCTAGGGTAATGCGGTGGGTCTGGGTGGGATGCTGTTCGGAAGGTTGTTGTGGACTCGATGTGCTGAATGGCCTGTTTCTACACTGTAGGGATTCAGGATTCTATGAAGTTGGCTGGCTGACACAATGACCCATCAACGGTGATAAGCATTTTTCTCTTCCTGTGGCAATTTTAAAGTGGCCCATTGGATTTGCGATTCTGAGATGACCTCAAGGGCCGTGCTTCTAAAAACACATGAACTAGCATCCTGATCCCATGGGCATTTGGAATTTGAGCCCCTAACCTCTGGGCCTTCCTCACTTACTTCTGTTCTTCCTCTCCAACAACATATCTCCCAGCTTTTCCCTTACATTCTGGTTTCTGTGCTGTCCCATGTGAAACAGTTTGGAATAATTTATTGCAGTGACGGGCTGCAAAGGTTATTGAGCTGTGAAAAATTGTATAAAGTGTACGATGACTTCCACACAAAATCATATTAAATGTTAGTTTTGACTTACACCATATATCTAAACAATTATCCATTCACTTGAAGACTCAAGATATTGAGTTGAGTAGCATTATAAATGAGTGCAATGCAAATTTCTCTGTTGACATATGCAAACAAAGAATGCTACTAATGTGACCAGTTAAAAGCCATTAAGATAACAAAATACTCCATGAGCAAGACATTTTCATTGCGTTCAGATACAGGTAAATAAGTTAGAACCCTTATTCCTTCAGAATATTGGATGTAATGTAATAAACCTTGAAAGGAAGACTTGCATTGATAAAGTGTCTTTCAAAATCTCAGGACATCCCAGTACACTTCACAACCAATGAAGTGTGGTTGTTATTGAGAATCCATGGCTAATGGTCTAATTGAATGTACTAATACCACTCCTCTTTGCTTAGTATTTCAGCAGACTTGATATAAATGAATTGATCCCTATGTTAAATCAACAGTTCCATAGGTGTAACACATCAGGCTCAGTGCATGGATATCACCCATGGAGTCAGTGGGGTCCAGTCAAAAGGAAAGCTGGATTAGCTTAGCTATTTTGAGTAATCGATGCTCTGAGCCTTTGTGGGTTACAAGGCTAGATTACCACCAACAGATTCTTCAGCCCCAAAAGCATCTCCCACTTAGAGTTTGAAAAATTGCCAAGTACCAACCCTTGTATTTTTATGCTGCATCTTATCGTGAGAGCACCAAGTTCCCAAGGAATGTCTGCCTCTATGTATGTCACTTGCACACTGTTTTTGGTTAGTTTGCAGGTGGTGGTGGAGGGTTGCTTTTCAGACTGGAGGCCCGTGACCAGTGGTGTGCCACAAGGATAGGTGCTGGGTCCACTGCTTTTTGTCATTTATATAAATGATTTGGATGTGAACATAGGAGGTATGGTTAGTAAGTTTGCAGAAGACACCAAAATTGGAGGTATAGTGGACAGCAATGAAGGTTACCTCACAGTACACCGGGATCTTGATCAAATGGGCCAATGGGCTGAGGAGTAGCAGATGGAGTTTAATTTAGATAAATGTGAGGTGCTACATTTTGGAAAAGCAAATCAGGGCAGGGCTTATACACGTAACAGTAAGGTCCTGCAGAGTGTTGCTGAACAAAGAGACCTTGGAGTCCAGGTTTGAAAGTGGAATCTCAGGTAGAGAGGATAGTGAAGAAGGTGTTTGGTATGCTTTCCTTTATTGAGTACAGGAGTTGGGAGGTCACATTGTGACTGTATAAGACAATGGTTAGGCCACTTTTGGAATATTATGTGCAATTCTGGTCTCCCTCCTATAGGAAGGATATTGTGAAATTGGAAAGGACTTAGAAAAGATTTACAAGGATGTTGCCAGGATTAGAGGGTTTGAGCTATAGGGACAGAGTGAATAGGCTGGGGCTGTTTTGTCTGGAGTGTTGGAGGCTGAGGGGTGACGTTATAGTGGTTTATAAAATCATGAAGGGCATGGATAGGGTAAATAGACAAGGTTTTTTTCTCTGGGTTGAGAGAATCAAGTACTACAAGGTATAGGTTTAGGGTGACAGGGGAAAAGTTTAAAAGTGACCTAAGGGGCAACTTTTTCACGCAAAGGGTGGTGTGTGTATGGAATGAGCTGCCAGAGGATGTGGTGCAGGCCGGTACAATTACAACATTTAAAAGGCATCTGGATGGGTTTATAGGGATATAGGCCAATTGCTGGCAAATGGGACTAGATTGGGTTGGGATATCTGGTTAACATGGACGAGTTAGACTAAAGGGTTTGTTTCTTTGACAAATATCTCTATGACTCTGTGACTCTATGGTAAGATGAGATACATTTCTCCACACCCTGCCCAGAATGACCTTTAGCTAATTGTGTAACAGTTCGGAATGAAAAGAAAAGAGGATTGTTTCTGCCAGAAGGAGAGGATAAAATCTGAAAGTTAGTTACTTAAAGAATACATCATGTCCCCTAGTCAGTCTTGCAGCATGGTTAAGTACTGGTTTAAAACATTGCATTATGTGCCAAGGTTGCCTGACAAATGAAGGTGACCTCCAACAATTGCAATGTTTCTGAGCATTCACTTGAATCTCCCAAATGGAAACCACATTGTTGTGAGGGATTTTGCATATTTACTAGGAGATTCAGTGAGGGACATGCTGTTTAATGTCAGTGAGGGATGGTTAGACACTTCCTTGTTGGGGGTTGTCCCTGCTTGGCACTTGTACAACGTGAATGCTATGAAAACTCAAAGGGGTTCAACTCTTGCAGCATGTGTTTCGAGACCTCTCCATTATGAAGGGCTAAAATAATATTGAAGACTGCATGATCATTATAGAGTCATAGAATTGGTAAGAACAGAAACAGACTCTTTGGTCTAACTTGTCCATGAGAGAAAGTGTGGGTTGCAGATGCTGGAGATCAGAGCTGAAAATGTGTTGTTGGAAAGTGCAGCAGGTCGAAGAAGGGCTTATGCCTGAAACGTCGATTCTCCTGTTCCTTGGATGTTGCCTGACCTGCTGCGCTTTTCCAGCAACACATTTTCAGCTCTAACTTGTCCACGCTGACCAGCTATCCGAAATTAATCAAGTCCCATTTGCAAGCATTTGGCTCATATTCCTCTAAACTCTTCCTATTCATATACCCATTCAGATGCCTTTTAAATGTTGCAGTTGTACCAGTCTCCACCACTTTCTCGGGCAGCTCATTCCATACATGCACCACCCTTTGGATGAAAATGTTGCCTTTTAGGTTCCTTTTACATTTTTCCCCTCTCACCTTAAACCTATGCTCTCTAAGTTTGGGCTCTCCGATCCTGGGAGAAATATCTTGGCTGCTCACCCTATCCATGCCCCTCATGATTTTATAAACCTCTATAAGATCACCCCTCAGCCTCCAATGCTCCAGGGAAAATAACCCCAGCCTATTCAACTTCTTTCTTTAGCTCAAACCATCCAACCCTGGCAATACTCTTGTAAATCTTTTCTGAACTCTCTCAAATTTAACAACATCTTTCCGATAGAAGGGCGAATGGAATTGAATGCATTATTCCAACAGTAGCCAAACCAATATCCTGTACAGCCACAACATGACATCCCAACTCAATGCACTGACCATTAAAGGCAAGTGTACTGTGAATTGTTGGTAGAGGGGATATGAGCAAATGACCATCAATGAATATTCCCACTCTTCACCTTATGATGGAGGGAAGGCCGTTGATCAAAGAGCTGAAGATGGTTAAGCCGAGGAAGCCACCCTGAGGAATTCTTGCAGCTGAGTTGAGAATCTTCCATCAACCACAACTAGGAGTCATATCTCCCAAATGGAAGATAGTTTTTGCCACAAAGTACACTGAGAGATGTGCTATAGTACTCGGCTGCTATGGAGGATATGAAGCAGTTGTCACTGTCATGAATCATATCCCTTTGTAGACATACTGAACTTTTTATTGAAAAATCCATTTTATTTTACAAAGAGGAGATACAGTGGTAAGAGGACTTTAGTTCAGTGGTGGACTGGTGAGGAACCCTGGAATGTCACAGAATTTAAGTGTCAAGGAAGCTTCAAAGGGAGAAATGTGCTATAAACTAAGCTGTAGCATTCTGTAAATATGTTAAATTGTGAACATGGCTGGAGAAAAGACAGCAGCCTGAGTGAGAAACATACTGATCTTCTCTAAGCCTTCTAAGAATGCACAAGGACAGGGGGCCAAAGCGAGTTTCAACATTGGTCTATGTGTGATAGTGGGCTGAGATGCTGATGTTCTCTGTACCAGTGTGTACTATTCACAAGATGCAGCACATAGGTTACTGAAGCTCCTTCAATAACAACTTGTAAACCCATTCCATTTAGAAGGACAAAGACAGCCATTCCTCGCCAAGGAACACACCATCCTGACATGGAACTGTATCACTTTTCTTTCACACTCACTGGGTCAAAACTTTGGAACTTGCTTTTTAATTGCCCTGTTCAGGCCCCATCACCACATGGATCGCAACAGAACAAGAAAATGGCTCCCCACCAACTTGTCAAGGGAAATTATTGATGGGCAACAAATTCTGGCTCAGCCAACAATGTCCATGTTCGAAGAAGGCATAAAAAAATGTCTAGAGCCCAAAGACCTGTTCTGAAACTTAACTGAGTAATAGTGAGTTGACTGGTGAGTTACCAATGATGACATCTACCAACACTTTGAAGCAGATTGACAGTGAACTGACAGCATCTGCAGTGGTTTCCAGCATCTTCAGTCATTGTTTTTAACTCGTTGATTTTAACCCTACTGCGAATCCTCTTGCAAGGATGCCTGCCTTGAAGAAGTTTTCCTCCTCTCTCTACAAGAATCTCAGGAAGTCTCTCTCCCACTGCAACTCCCAGGTCATTTCCTCTGCCCTGAAGCTCTTCAACCATGTCCTGAAACAAACTCGCTACCACAGCCACGTTTGCTTCCTCAGGGCCTGCCTCCGTAACCAACTCATCCCACACGGACTCCAGACCACCTTTAAACCAGCAGAGTTCAGAACCAAACAGGACAAACAGTACAGACTACAGATTCAAAAACACCAGCAACGGTTCTCCTTCAAGATCCTCCGCTCCACACTCGCAGCTATGCGCCGGCACCTAAACTCTCTACAGTCAGTCCTGCCTCAGCTGAGGGCCACACTCTCTCAGAAGGTATTCCTGATGAAGGGCTTTTGCCTGAAATGTCGATTTTTCTGCTCCTCGGATGCTACCTGAACTGCTGTGCTTTTCCAGCACCACTCTAATCTAGACTCTGGTTTCCAGCTGGAATTACCTACCTAGTGGACACACAGGAAGGTAATTTCTCAGATTGTATAGTTGGATAATTTTCCAGGTTGTTCAGTAGCTGCCAATACTGTAGTTGCACTGAAAGACCTTGGTTAGAATCACGGCTAGTTCTGGAGCACAAGCCTTCAAGATCCTCCGCTCCACGCTCGCAGCTATGAGCAGGACGTGGTTGAACCTCATTGCTTTTACAGTCTCCAGAGCACTCAAGTTTCTTACTATAACTCAAAGTGAATTAAATTGGTTGAAGATTGGCAATAAAAGTGAATGGCTCAGGCGGAGGCCATGATAGATTACCCACTCGGCACTTCTTACAGTAAAAATTGCAAATGTTTCAGTTTTGCCTTTTGCACTTACACCTGTTGTTAGGAAAGTGTTAGAGTTTATCATAAAGAAGGTAATAACAAAGCATTTACATCATAAGATCAAGCAGAGTCAGCATGGCTTCATATCATAGAAACCCTACAGAGTGGAAGTAGGCCATTCGGCCCATCAAGTCTGCACTGACCTCGTGAAAAGCATCCCACCCAGACCCAACCCCATCCCTGTAACTCAGCATTCCCTGTGGCTAATTCACATCGCCTGCATATTCCTGGACACTATGGGCAATTTAGCATAGCCAACCCATCTAAGCTGCACATTGTTGGACTATGGGGGGAAACCGACACAGATTTGGAGTGAGTGCGCAAACTCCACACAGACAATTGTCCAAGGGTGGAAGCGAACCTTGTGAAGGGTAAATCATGCCTGACAGATCTATTGTGATTTATTGTGGAGACGACGAAAAGGATAAATGAAGAGGAACCAGGAAATGTAATAATTTAGATTTTCAAAAGGCATAAGCTATCTTTCACTGGGCTGTTGAATAAGATAAGAGCCCATGGTGTTGGGGTACTAATTTAGTCTGGAGAGAAGATTAGCAAACAACTATAAGACAAAGGTTGGGGATAAAAGGGGCATTTTTCAGGACAGTAAAATGTAACAAGCATTGTGCCAAAAGGTTAGTGCTGAGGGCCACATTTATTTACAATATGGATCAATGATTTGGATCATTAAAGTCAAATTTGCAAATGACAAAAGAAGTGCATTGGAAGGCAAGTGGTGAGGATGATTAAAGAGCCTATAGAGGGATAGAGACAAGTTAAATCATAGAGTCAAAGGGATGTACAGCATGAAAACAGACCCTTCAGTCCAACTCATCCATGCCGACCAGATATCCTAAATTAATACAGTCCCATTTGCCAGCACTTGGCCCATATCTTTCTAAACATGTCTTATTCATATACCCATCCAGATGCCTTTTAAATGGTGTAATTGTACGAGCCTCCACCACTTCCTCTGGCAGCTCATTCCACACACGCACACACACCACCCTCTGTGTGAAAAGGTTGGCCCTTAGGCCTCTTTTAAATCTTTCCCCTCTCACCTTAAACCTATGCTCTTTAGTTCTGGATTCCACCACCTCAGCAAAAAGACTTTGTCTATTTACACTATCTGTGCCTCTCATGATTTTATAAACCTCGAGATGGTCACCCCTCGGCCTCCGATACTTCAGCGAAAACAGCCCCAGCCTAGCCAGCCTCTCCCTCTAGTTCAAACCCTCCAACCCTGGCAACATCTTTGTAAATCTTTTCTGAACCCTTTCAAGTTTCATAACACCCTTCCGATAGGAAGGAGACCAGAATTGCATGCAATATTCCAAAAATGGCCTAACAAATGTCCTGTACAGCCACAACATGACCTCCCAATTCCTGTACTCAATGCTCTGACCAAAAAGGAAAGCATACCTTCTTCACTATCCTATCTACCTGAGGCTCCACTTTCAAGGAACTATAAGCCTGCATTCCAAGGTCTCTTTGTTCAACAACACTCCCTAGGACCTTCCCATTAAGTGTATAAGTCCTGCTCTGATTTGCCTTTCCAAAATGCATCCCCGCCCATCTGATCAACATCCCGTTGTACTTTGAGGTAAACCTTCTTCACTGTTCACTACACCTCCAATTTTGGTGTCTTCTGCAAACTTACTAACTATACCTCCTCTGTTTACATCCAAATTATTTATATAAATGACAAAAAAAAACAGTGGATCCAGTACTGACCCCTAAGACACACCACTGATCACAGACCTCCAGTCTGAATATATTGGGCAAACGTTTGGCAGATAGAATATAATGTGGAAAAATGTGAGGTTATGCGCTTGGCAGAAAGAATAGAGGAGCTGAATATTATCGAAATGGAGAAAGACTGCAGAAACCTGCAGTGAAAAAGGACTTAGGGGTCCTCATACATGAATCATGAAAAGCCCGAATCCAAGTTCAGTGGGACAGAGGGGAGGTTGTTTCTGAAACCCATGAACATGTGCAGTGGTAGTGAAATGTTTAAATTAAATCAACTTTTGTTAAATACATTAAAAACAGTTAAAAAATATGAGACAATTTAATGAAAAAGTATATCAGACAAGAGAAAAAAGTGCTAAAGAAAGCAGAAAATTGTTTCAATTTTTATAATTGGCTTTGTATTGAACATGCATATAAATATCAGAGCAGGATTCATACACTTAATGGTAAGGTCCTGGGGAGTGTTACCGAACAAAGAGACCTTGGAGTGCAGGTTCATAGTTCCTTGAAAATGGAGTGGCAGGTAGATAGGATAGTGAAGAAGACATTTGGTATGCTCTCCTTTCAGGGTCTGTTTCTGTGCTGTACATCTCTATGAGTCCATGACTCTATATACGTCAGGAATGCAGATATTTGGATGGCTGACTTGCAATTCAGAGTAATGCCAACGGTGTCGGCTCAATTCCTACACAAGCTGTAGTTACTATATCTTGTCAACCCCTCCCCTTATCTGAGGCATGGTGGCTCTCAGACTAAACCTCCACAAGCTTTTCTCTCTATAATGAGAAAGTAACCTTACAGTCTGGCGAGACAATGACAACGTTATTTTTGGCATGCGCAGTCTCGAACAAAATGGAGGTGAACATGCACAGTTGGGATTTATCAGTGTACCATTAATGTTAGCAGACACTGTGAATAGTTCAAAGTGAATGGAATGGAGTCTTAAAAATGATACAAGGCATTTATTGACTCACAGCTGGAATACTGTGAATGGTTTTTGTCTCCTTACCTAAGGAAACAGATGAAGGTTCACAAGGTTGACTTTGGGTGCGGAGGGATTTTCTTTTGAGGAGAGATTGAGTAAATTGGACTTGTACTGCTTGGAAGTTAGAAGAATGAGAAATGTTACTTAAACGTATAGGATTGTTATTGGGCTTGACAGGCTGGTGCTGAGATGTCGTTTCTCCTTCGGGCAAGAGTCTAGGACATGACAGCATAAGCTCAGAGTAAGGGTTGTCCATTAAGAGACTAATGAAGAGGATTCTTGCTCTGACAGATTAGTGCATCTGTGGAATTCTTTACCACAGACAGCTACCAAGGTTGGATCATTAAATGCATTCAAGATCGAGATAGACAGATTTTTAATTCGATTAGAGTAGTGCTGGAAAAGCACAGCAGGTCAGGCAGCATCTGAGGAGCAGGAAAATCAATGTTTCGGGCAAAAGCCCTACATCAGGAATAGAGGCAGGAAGTCTGTAGAGTGGAGAGATAAATGGGAGGGGGGG
>NC_057734.1:9109805-9123138 GCF_004010195.1 Chiloscyllium plagiosum | reverse complement strand
TATCCTCCTTTATATTATTGGCCAGTTTACCTTCTTACCTCATTTTTTCTCTGCGTATTTCCTTCTTAGTAGTCCTCTGTTGTTCTTTAAAAGCTTCCCAGTCCTCTGTTTTCCCACTTATCTTTGCTATGTTATACTTTTCCTTTTTTAACTTTATATGTTTCTTAACTTCCCTTGTCAGCCACCCCTGCCTCCTCATAGGATCTTTCTTCCTTTTTGGAATGAACTGATCCTGCATCTTCTGCATTATGCACAGAAATATCTGCCATTGTTCCTCCACTGTCATCCCTGCTAAGGTATTGCACCATTTAACTTTGGCCAGCTCCTCCCTCATAGCTCCATAGTTCTCTTTATTCAACTGAAATATTGTCACTACCGATTGTACCCTCTCCCTTTCAAATTGCAGATTGAAGCTTATTGTATTATGGTCACTACCTCCTAATGGCTCCTTCACTTAGAGGTCCCTGATCAATTCTGGTTCGTTACACAATACCAGATCCAGACTTGCCTTCTCCCTGGTAGGCTCCAGCACCAGCTGTTCTAAGAATCCATCTCGGAGGCACTCCATAAAGTGTCTTTCTTGAGGTCCAATACCATCCTGATTCTCCCAGTCTACCTGCATGTTAAAATCCCCCATAACAACTGTAGTAACATTTTTGAGCACAGGCCAATTTCAGTTCCTTATTCAACTTACACCCTACATCCATACTACTGTTCGGGGACCTGTAGATAACTCCCAAGAAGGTCTTTCTACCCTTAGAATTTCTCAGCTCTATCCATACTGACTCTACATCCCCTGATTCTAGGTCCCCCCCGCGCAAGGGACTGAATATCATCTCTTACCAACAGGGCCACCCCACCCCCTCTGCCCATCAGTCTGTCCTTACGATGGCATGTATAGTCTTGAATATTCATTTCCCAGGCCCTGTCCACTTGAAGCCACGTCTCAGTTATCCCCACAATATCGTAGCTGCCAATTTCCAAAAGAGGCTCAAGCTCATCTATCTTATTTCTAATACTTTGTGCATTCAGATATAGGATTTTTAATTTGTTACTGCCCTCACCCTTCCTATCAACCGCTATTTCACTCTCTATCCTCTAAGAGACAAAAGATGTCTCACCTCTGTTTTAAATTTTTGTAGCAGAGCATACATCTTCTGTCAAAATGTCCATCATATCTAGCTGATGTTCAACTGGTTGCCTTGTTGTGAATTATTAAGTACAATGACAATGCCACACAACAGAATGGAGGGTATTGTCAATATGAATCCAGACTTACCCTCTTCAAGGACAGTGTGATGATAGCTCCTGTTAGTACTATCATGGATAAATCAAAGACAGGTAGATTGGTGAGAGGGAGGTCAAGTATCCTTATTTACTACGACGATGTCCGGTGCAGTTATCATGGAGTGAATAGCCTCCTTCAAGTGCTGTAACAATTATGTGATTTACACAGGATGTAAGATATAAAAACAGGCCATTCGTCCCATCCATGCTGGTGTTCGTTCTGTCATCAACTCTCTTAGACCTTTATAAATCCAGAATGCTTTGGGATTTGGGAAGGATTTGAGGCATGACTAAATTTCTGGGATGGCAGGATTGACGTATGAAGAAAGATTGAGGTCTACTCGTTGGAGTTTAGAAGAATAAGGAAGGATCTCAGAGAAAAATATATAAAATTCTAACCAGATTGGGCAGGGTAAAGGATGTTCCTGATAACCAGGAGTCCAGAACCAAGGGTCACAGTTTAAGGATACAGGACCAGTTAGGACTGAACTGAAGGGAAATTTGTTAACCAAGAGAATGGTGACTCTGTGTACTAAAGGGGTTAGAGAGTCTAAGGAGAAAGCAGAAATAGAGTACTGAGTTGGATGATCAGCCATGATCATGTTAAATGGCAGAGGAGTCTAAAGGGCTGAATGGCCTATGCTTCTATTTTCTCTGTTCCTATGACTCGTGTTATTGAGCCAGTATGTGGAGATGGACTCATTATCGCCTACACAGAGCAGAGGGAGTAGAATAGCGTATGGAAGCATCGAATGCCTTATTACCTCCCCTTTTTCTTCCTACCCAAAGGAACCTCTCTCTCTCGCTCTGCCACTTAGTTTATGGAAGGAAATAAGGGAAAGAAATGACATGGAGATAATCACAATGTTTTTTTGTGTCCTGCCATTCTTGGTCACCATGACCTTGTGCAGACTTTTACCAATGATGACAACGTGAACAATTACTTTGAAATTTGAGCTGAGGCCATAGTCTTCAAATGCATAAGAGCTCCTGATATAGCAGCTTTGACATGCAGCCTGCAGAGGCCAATAAAAAAGAACATTGTCTTCTCGACACAGTTTCAGTCACCTCTCCAAGGATTAGCGCTGCTTGGTGGAGGATCTGATTTGAATATTCAGCCTTTGGCACCTGTCAGCATGTGTTCCGTGCTTCTCTTTTGAAGGTTCTCTGCTTGGTTGCTGCTAATTTAAACTACAAAAGAGGGAATTTGTCAGGTGACTACTCAGTCGGTTTCTACCTGCATGGCCCAGAGGTAAATTCTCAGGTCTGCTGCCTGGCAATAAAAAGGGGTGGTGGTGCTGTTAAAATGGCAGCCAATGGTTTTGCACTCCATTGCCACCTGATCAGGTGCCAATGCTTTTGCTGCTTAGATCTGCCTGTAGTCCCCTGGAACATACACATCTTTGTTTCTACGTTGTACTGCAATCTAAAATTGCCCTACAGCAGTTCATTTTAATTCCCTGTTTAAATCTCTCCACCTCTGCCCCTGTCCCTCCTCCTTTTTGACATTTCTTGAAACCAACCTCACGAACAAAGCTTTAAGCATTGGTCTTAGTGTGTGCAGTTTGCAATTTTCTTTGGCAGTTCCCTTGTGAAGCTTGTTGGCGTGTTGTACTCTGTGAAAGTTATTGTGTAACTGCTAGAGGTGTTGTCACTGTATTGAATGCAAAGATTCCAAGGGGGAAATGGAAAGGAAGCGTGCCCATATGGATTAAAAGAGCTACAGAGTCACCAATTGGTCAGGTCAAGGACATGTAAAGAACTGGACAAAAGATGACAGGGCAGTTGGGACAAAGGAATGGCTCATTTCATCTGGTGAAGCCTTCTTAATGAGTAATGGGATCAAAGACTATGGGCAGAAGGCAGGAGAATGGAGTTGAGAAACATATCAACCATGACATGCTGTAGGGCGGCATAGTGTCTCAGTCATTAGCACTGCTGCCTTACAGCACCAGAGACTTGGGTTCGATTCCAACCTTGGGTGACTGTCTATGTGGAGTTTGTACATTCTCCCTCTGTTTGCATGGGTTTCCTCCGGGTGCTCCAATTTCCTTCCACAGTCCAAAGATGCGCAGGTTAGATAGTTGGCCATGTGAAATTGCCCATAGTGTTGAGGGAATTGTAGGTAAGGTGCATTAGTCAGTGATAAATGTAGAGTAATAGCAGAATGGGTCTGGGTGGGTGACTGTTCAGAGGATTGGTGTGGACTTGTTGGGCTGTAGGGTTTGTTTCCACACTGTCGGGATTCTATGATTGAATGGCAGACCAGACTAGGTGGGCTGAATGGTCTAATTCTGCTGCTATGTTTTACGATCCTATGGTGTCCCCAGAAATTGGAGAAAAAAAAGTCCACCCTTTGTACTTTGTGCTAGTTATCCTGCAGGGTAGACTTGTATCCTCTGGAATCTTGACTTGTGGAGCAGGCTGAAAGAGCCAAGTGACCTATCCTTCTTCCTTGTTCACATGTTTGTGTGTATTCAGTTGAACTATTATTGATGACACCATATTAATTATCTTACCCAACTGACAAACAGTATGGTGGGTCCCTCTGAACCAAAGTTTCTGCACTGGCAGAAACCACTGCTGAAGAGATCCCAAATGTAATTTTACTTCTGAGGGGGTCAGAGGAAGAAGGACTCCTGCATAAAACCATAGCTCAGGCTCCGATTCTTCCATCCAGACTCCAGAACACCTAGCCAGGCTTTCTCCCCATCCCGTCTCCCATGCCTGGCAGACCCTCAACTTCCAGCTGCAGTTTGCACGGAGGCACAAGCGTGATAATTTGCGAAGAAGAATGACATTTACAAAAATAATTATGTATCACGAACTGTCTAAAGGTACACAGCTTGAACAGCTCATTGTCAAGAATGGCTCAGTGTTTGTAACCCTGGGAGTGGAGCTGGAGATTTGGGTTTAAGGCCCACACATGGTACTTGAGTTTATAATCCAGTCTGACATTTCAGTGAGAGTCTAGATTGGAGTGGTGCTGGAAAAGCACAGCAAGTCAGGTAGCATCTGAGAAGCAGGAGAATCGACGTTTCAGGAAAAAGCATTTCATCAGGGTTGCACCATTTCGCCTGACCTGCTGTGCTTTTCCAGCACCACTCCAATCTAGACTCTGATCTCCAGCAACTTGCAGTCCTCACTTTCAACTAGCTGACATTCCAGTGACACCACTGTGAGAGTGCCACACCGTCAGAAAATCTGGCTTTCACAGGAGATATTATGTTGAGCCCATATGTGCTCTCAGGTGGATGAAAATGATTCCCTGACATTATTTTTATACATGCACTCATGACGCATGGGCATCATTAGCTTTTATTGCCCATCTCTAGTTGCCCAGTGGTGAGCTGTTTTATTGAGACACTACAATGCTGTTTGAGAGGGAATTCCAACATGTTTTTATTCATTCATGGGATGTGTGCATCGCTGGCTGGCCCAGCATTTATTACCCATCACTAGTTGCCCTTGAGAAGGTGGTGGTGAGCTGCCTTTTTAAACTGTTGCAGTCCACCTGCTGTGGGTTGACCCACAATACTGTTTGGGAGGGAATCCCAGGATTTTGAACTGTCGTCAGTGAAGGAATGCTGATATATTTTCAAGTCAGGATGGCGAGTAGCTTGGAAGGGAACTTGCTGGTGTTACTACGTATCTGGTGCCATTTCCTTCTAGATGGAACTGGTTGTGAGTTTAGAAGGTGCTGCTGAAAGGGCTTTGGTAAAGTTCTGCATCTTGTAGTTGGTACACATTGGAGCACCAGTGATGGAGGGAGTGGATGTTTGTGAACGTGGCTCCAATCAAGTGGGCTGCTTTGTCCTAGATGGTGTCAAGCTTCTTCAGTGTTGTTGTTGTGTTTGAAGACAGGCTTGAGTTATTTC
The DNA here is from genome assembly GCF_004010195.1 of Chiloscyllium plagiosum. NCBI lineage: Eukaryota > Metazoa > Chordata > Chondrichthyes > Orectolobiformes > Hemiscylliidae > Chiloscyllium > Chiloscyllium plagiosum. The sequence continues at coordinate 9,117,973 of NC_057734.1, read as the reverse complement.
AGATAATGATCAATATTTGTCTCTTAATTATCACAAAGCCAATCCAGATACGAAGAAGGGTTTTGAATAGACTTGAAACATTAACTCTGTTTTTCTCTCTACAGATGCTACCAGACCTGCTGAGTTTCTCCAGTGATGTCTGTGTTTTTTCAAATATCCAGCATCCGCATTGCTTTTCTTTTATCACAAAGCCAATTACCATGCCATTAGCACATTGCTGTGTCTGGGCATTGGTTGTTAGCTAATTGTCTGCTGCACTTCCGACATTGCAGTAATTACTAAACTTGGGTGTGCAAAAAAAATGTAGTCAGTGCCTGTAAAATGCTTTGGCATGTCCTGAGCTTGTAAAGGGTGCTATCACGAGAGCACAACCTTCTCTTTCTCAATTAAACCATTTGCTGTTTAATATTCAGGGAATTAAATGTGGGTGTATTCAGCCAGATAAGCTGCCGCCAAACTTGAGGCCAATGTGCTGAAACATGAACTATCATTGTGACAGGTTACTCAGCACATCAGAACAATGAGATTGATCAGAGTTCACCCAAACTCAATTTAGCAGTCCTCAATAGAAATACAAATTATCGCTAATTTAGCAGCGAACAGGTAATTACCGAACTAATGGTGAATTTTTAAATGGGCTCTAGTCGACTTGAATCTATACTCAAACAATTTGGATCCCAGTAGTTCTAACATGGAATTGAACCAACATGTTGTTTCGTGCTGTATAATTATCAGACTGATTCATTAAGAATGAAATTAATTCAACTCATATGCAATACTCTTGCCAGTGCATTCAGACTCCTCTGTTCCCCCTTTCAAAGCAAACAGTTTAATTTTCCAGTATTATGTATTTAATTTTCAAAGCCTCCCTTGGCTTGGAACACTTGGGAAGACAGGGACAGGGCTTGCATAGTAATTTAAACTTGAATGTTCAAATGCATTACAATTCAATATGAAGTGGAAAAGGGAGTCACTATCCAATTCACCAGTTCAAAGGTCGCTTGTGCAATTCCCCAAGGAGATATTAAACTGATGCCCATGCAGTTTGTCCTTTTAGATGGATGTTAAGATCCCATCACAAGTATTTCATTTGCTTTAAAACACCTTATGATATCCTGAGCTCCTGAAAGTTGCTATTAAAATGCAAGTTCTTTCTTTTATCTTTGGTTTCCAATTTTTTTGTGAATGGCCAAATGGCCCCCTTTTAGGAATGTCAAATTAAGGCAACGGCGGTGATTAACTTCAGTTTATATATATCACTCTCAGTATTTGGCCTGATTTACACCATCCCTATGTACAACGGTGGGACTACCAACATGAAACGTAATACACGAGACATGGTTCAAGAAGGCAGCTCACTACCAACTACTAACTAAAGATAGGCAATAAATGTTGGCCCAGTCAGTGGCTTCCACATCCCATGAATGAATAAAAAAAATCCAAACTGATACAACTAAGTGTTCAGATTACAGATGGTTCCCCTATTTACAAATGTCCAACTTACAAATGGTGGTACTTATGAATGAGAGCCCATATTGCTATTAATTTTTAGGATCCAATGTGTGAACATTCAATTGCACTTACAAGTGAATTTTTTACTGTGCTGCACTGTGCTCCAACTTCTGTACAAATCAGCTTAAGAATGTACGCCAGAGAGGAACCCATTCGTAAACTGGGAATTGCCTGTTTAACTTTCACACATCAGGACTCATGGCATTCAACAAGATGAGAACTTGCAACACCATTGAAAGGCAATCCATTGTCTAGGTACTTAAAGTTATCTGCATGAGCAGTGTTACAGGTGACACTATAGTGATCTTCTTTTCCACTTCCAAGTAAGTTGAGAAACACTCCTGAGACTGAACGGTTTGCTTTGCTCCATTTCAGTGAGTTGCCATAGAAGGCAAACTGGATTTGAACAATAGACTTACACCATTCTGAAAACTTGAGCGATGGAATGTGCCCAACATCCTGTCTTCAATTGCCTCCCCCTCATATATAGCCTTTGCATTGATTTTGTTTGTAACATTTTGTGAGGAATTATATGAGGCTGCTAGTTAGGGCAGTCATCAAATCAGATGCCAGAAGTGGCCTTGCTATATCCAATAGTTAGCCATCACACCCCAGCCCTGCCCAAAAACCATTGCATTTGAACAGTAATGACCCTGGCATTTTCTGTCCCTGGCAATGTCTGACAAATTTCTAATTTATTGAGTCAAAAAGACTGTGAAATCTGGGCCACGATAAAGCTGACATGAGGCTGTCCGATGATCTTGCTAACCTGCAAAGTGGTCTTTGCCACTCTGGTGAGCAGCCAGCCGAGACAAATCTCCTGCTCCCCCCTTCCTGCTGTCCATACAAGACACATTTTTGTGCATGGCAAGCACTCAATGGAACAGGTTTCCCAGCTCATATGCTACACAATCTGATTGTTTTATTTATTGGGACAGGAAGCTTGAGAAAGGAAATTTCTGGATGTGGCAGATCCTCACAAAGGCTTGCCTTTAGTTTTCAATCCTGGGGAGGTGGGGGAAAATGAAGGTGGGCCCAATGCCTCTGGAGACTGTTCGGAGGAAGATACAGAAAAGGTTGCCCGTTGAAGTGCCTGAGAAAGCATAGACCTGTTCCCTCAGTTGCAATGTTTTGTTACCAACTCTGGCTTCAAACGTCGAAGAATTGGAATAAGTCTGACAAGTTTGGATATTATGTAGCCTGCACAAGTGCTGAGGGGTAGGTAGCATCTGTCCTACCTGCAGTAATGAGTGCCACAGAGGTCTGTCACTTTGGTGAAACTGATGTCTACTTTCAGACGAGGGCACTAGCCTTTAAGAAGGAGCAGGAGGAAAGAATATTACTTATGGCAGCCTACAGTCTCACCAGGCACTGATCAAGGGAAAAATTGCTGATGTGAAAAGTAACTTGAAGAGATATTAGCATCAAATGGTTGTAACATAGAAGGAGGCTATCAGGAGCTCTCTACAAGAGCAACGCAGGTCAAACCATTGTCTGCTTTTCCCCTGGAACTTTGCAAATATTATCTCTCCAGGTAATTATCTAACTCCATAAGAAAATGACGGATCTGCCTCCTCCCCATTCAGGCAGTGTATCTCACATCCTAACTACCAATATGTTTGACTTTTAGCTACTTGCTGAAATGGTGTGGCAAGTTATTCAGTTCAGTTCAAGGTTGATTAAGGATGGGCAACAAATGCTGCCCTTGTTAGTGATGCTCACTTTCAATGTTGCCATTTCTTCTTTGGGTAATCCTCTCGTACCATTATCCCCTGCCTCTCCACCCTTTCTGCAATTTGTTGTTTTCAGTTTCCAGTCTTTTCCTTGCCGGTTGAAGCAGACTTATAAATAATGATAGTAGAATGATAGGGCACTGCAAGATTTCTTGATGTGTTATAGAAAGCTGATAAATTGGACCTCATTGAATACATTGTACTGAATGCTTGAAAGATACCTTATCTGACTTTGTTTATATTCATTTGGGTCTCAATGACTGCAAATCAAAGATATAAAGGGTTGAAGTTTCCCTCAAAAGTAAACTAATCTTAGTCAGGATTGCAAAGTTGGAGAGCACAAAGACATACATTTTCTATCGTACCTTAGCAAAAGACTTTAAACAATATCTTCACATATATTGAACCAACTTTTCTGCTGTTGTGTTACAATATGTGAAATGAATCCCACATCCAGCAATGAATGAATGATGAACAATTTGCTTTTCAATGCTTTCGGTGGACAGGAGTTTCGGACAGTGAGGTGCCTCTCATTAGAGTATGTGAGTGAGATCTGAACATTTGCCCATAGGATGGATGAGGATTAATGGATAACAGTGGCTTGCTGTTCCATCTCATCCTCAATCCCAGCCACAATCCCCCTTATGTTTTGGGATTACTGCATTTTTGCTTATGCTGGGCTCTGGAATACAGTGAACAGTTTTGGCCCCATTATTGAAGGGAAGATATGTTAGCATTGGAGGCAATCAGAAAAGGTTCTCGAGCTGATACCAAATATGGAGGGACTGCTTCATGAGGAAAGGCTGAGTAGGTTGAGCCTCCCCTCACTGGAGTTTAGAAGAATGACAGACAATCTTTTTGAAACATACAAGACTCTTTAGGAAATCCTGATGAAGGGTTTATGCCTGAAATGTCGACTCTCCTGCTCCTCGGATGCCACCTGACCTGCTGTGCTTTTCCAGCGCCTCACTTTTTGACTCTGACTCTCCAGCATCGGCAATCCTCACTTTGACTCTTTAGGAAATTGACAGGGTCACTGTGAGGAGTTTGGTTCCCCTTGTAGGAGAGTAGGGGACCAGAGGACACAATCTCACAGTAAGGAGTCATTCAAGCCGGGGTCGAGGAGAATGTTTTTCTCTCAGAGTTTAGCGAAGCTGTGTAATTCTTTATCCCAGAGGGCTGTTGAGGCTGCACCATTCGGTGCATTTAAGGCTGAGAGAGATAGATTTTTAACCAGGAAGGGAATCAAGAATTGTGAAAAGGAAAAAAGTGGAATTGTGGATGATCAGATAAACCATTGTCTAGCTATCACACATTGTTAACAGCTAACCGGAGAATGCAACTTTTAAAAAAAAGGTTTTGTGATTTGCACATGAAAGAAGTGAAACTATCATAGTATTCAAACAGATGAAAGACTCAACAGACAATCAATTTTTCAATGTATAATTTCAGTTACATCACACTGTAAATTTTTTGCTATAAATTCTGTGTGTTAGGATTGAGCCCTCCGCTGTCATCTGATGAAGGAGCGATGCTCTGAAAGCTAGTGTGCTTCCAATTAAACCTGTTGGACTATAACCTGGTGTTGTGTGATTTTTAACTATGTACACCCCAGTCCAACACCGGCATCTCCAAATCAGATAAACCATGATCTCCATTGATTGGCAGAACAGACTCAATGGGCTAAAGAGTCTACTTCTGCTCCCATATCTTATGGTCTTACAGGCACCAAAAATAGTTTCAAATCTTCAGCCTCTACATATCTACGTAACAATTTCCTCCCAAGAATGGATGGAGCCTCATTCAGAGCATTAAAGAAAGGCACACTCTCATATCCCCTGCACCTTTTGCCCCATGCACAAACAGTGTCCTGACTCTCTCCCCTTGCCTGGAAGGATTTCTAACTGAGCTGTTGTCATTCCAGGCCATAAAAGCAAAAGCGTCTCCATGCTGTGCTATACCAGAGATGCCTTTGTTACCTGGTAAGATGGTCAATGACCATTTATATCTGCAAATGGAAAAAAAATCTGAGACCAGATGTCTCATACCGCGGCTAACACAAAAACATTAAGTTATTCAGCAGGTTTTCGGGATACAGGATAAATTTTACAAAGTCGGATGTCATGCCCATGGGAGGATTGATGGAAGTGCCAGAGCTGGAGGATGGAATGCAGTTTCCTTTTCGGTGGTCACAAAAAAGGTTTTTTCTACCTGGGAATTTTTATTACCCCTATCTTCCATCAGCTGTACGGAGCTAACTTTGTGCAATTGTTTGATAAGATAGAACTTGCAGCTGTGGGAGGGGCTACCCATATCATGGCTAGGCAGTATAGCTCTGATTAAAATAATGTTCTTCCTCAGTTGTTATATCCTGTGAGGATGCTCCCATTGCTGCTGCTGCCCAGACAGGTGTTGTGGACATTTACAGTTTGTCTTGGATCCTTTATTTGTTGCCATAAGTGCCCCCTAATTAAATTTACTAAAGCTACAACCTCCACAGGCTATGGAGAAGGGGGGATGGATCTCCCAGATCTGAAGAGATTCCATATAGGCATCCTATTGTCATATGTGCGTGACTGGGTGCGTAAGGACTCAAGATCGATATGGCTTGATGTTAAGGCCTTGCAGGCAAGGTGTCCCCTAGTCAGTTTACTGTTTATGGACAAGATGAGACCCGTGGCTGATCATTGTGAGAGCCCAATTATTATAAATACAGTGATAGCATGAAGGCTAATGCGGCAGGGTGCGGGCAACTTGCTTAAGACCTTCCACTACCTCATTAGTGGAAGCCCCAGGATTTAGTCCGGGGTCAATGGACTCTGGCTTTAGAGCATGGGAGGGTAAGGGAATCTTCTCTTTGGGAGATTTATTCAAGGGAGACGTCTTGATGTCTTCTAAACAATAAAACCAGAAATACGGGATCCCTAAGAGGGACTTTATCCGATACATTCAGGTTAGGGATTATATACAGAAGAAGACCACGCTCATGGCTCAGCCCTCCAATGTTGGGGCGCTCTCTCGGTCAGTACTGTAAACCCTGTGCAGAGAGGGAGTGTCTTGGGGGAATATGGAGATACTCCATGGATTCTGGAATCAAAAACTAGGAGAAGAAATTTCATTGGAAACATGGGAGGATTTATGGGAGAACATGAAGAAAATTTCAATATGCAATAAAGCACAAGCGATGCAATGGAAGATCCTTCACAGCGCCCATATGACACCAGAGAGGTTCGCAAAGTTTAAGAAAGAATTATCACCAGGATGTCCCAAATGTAAACTCAGCACAGACACCCTTACAAGTTGCTTTTAGTGCTGCTATAAGATTTGCAGATACTGGGATGCCATAGTGAAGGAGCTGGAGAAGATCCTGGGAATTGAAGTTAAGGCGGATCTGGTTTTGCTTCTTTTGGGATTAATCTGCCCTCTCTGGGTGAGCACGGAAAGTGGTTATTTAACATTCTTACACACTATGTGAGGAAGAACATTCTAGTGAACTGGATATCAGAAAAACCTCCAGGTCTTGCGGGGTGGCGCAGACTTGTGATGGAGCACGTCCCACCAAGATTATCTGACGAGTACGGTGCACCATGGAACAGAATTTTATAAGACATGGCGGCCCTTTCTAAATGGCATAGACATGGATGTATCAGCGGTACTGATTAGGGCCTTTATATGGCCATGAGGGCCGTATATGGTGGTCCAGGGACCCCGGGGGAGGAGGTCTAGTAAATACAGGTATAATAACTGTTGCTCCCATTGACGGGAGCTTTGATGGGGGTGCAGCGAGTGGAGTAATGTAATATAGTGCAATGTAATGTCATTTAATTTAATGTGGTTGTAATTTAATTAAATTTTATTTCAGCTAATTTGAGTTTATTTTAACATGAGCTAAGACGATTGTATCTTGTAGATTGTAGGTTGTTTATTGTCAACATTACTGTAATATAATGATGTGGTATTATTTCTTTTTTCTGTATTTTTGTATTTTTATAATTTCTTATTTTTTGTAAAAGAGTCAAGATTTTTTCAATAAATATATATATATATAAAAGCAATGCAACTGTTATAGTTCAGGCTCTTTCCGTATAATTTCTCTCTCTATGCTTTTTAAATGTTTTCTGAGGGAGCTTCCCAAATCCCTATAATCAGGAATACAAAGTGCAAAATATTCAAGATGGCCAGGGTGAATGCTGCGGTCCTTTATCATTGTTACATGTAACAACATAGAAACATGGAAATGAGGAACGAGAGAAGCTCAGTTGGACATTTGATGTTATTCACAGTGATCATGGCTGATTGTTTATCTTAATGCCATATTCCTGCTTTCTTCCCATGCCTCCTGATGGCTTTAAAATCTGATCATTTACCAATTGATATCATTACATATTCCAGGGAGGGTTTATACAAGTACATGAAGGACAAAAGGGTAACTAGGGAGAGAATAGGGCCCCTCAAAGATCAGCAAGGCGGACTTTGTGTGGAGCTGCAGAAAACAGGAGAGACACTAAATGAGTATTTTGCATCAGTATTTACTGTGGAAAAGGATATGAAAGGTACAGAATGTAGGGAAATAGATGGTGACACCTTGCAAAATGTCCATATTACAGAGGAGGAAGTGCTGGATGTCTTGAAATGGGTAAAGGTGGATAAATCCCCAGGACTTGATCAAGTGTACCCTAGAACTCTGTGGGAAGCTAGAGAAGTGATTTCTGGACCTCTTGCTGAGATATTTGTATCATCGATAGTCACAGGTGAGGTGCCAGAAGACAGGAAGTTAGCTAACGTGTTGCCACTGTTTAAGAAGGGTGGTAAGGACCAGCCAGGGAAATGTAGACCAGTGAGCCTGACGTCGATGGTGGCCAAGTTGTTGGAGGGAATCCTGAGGGACAGGATGTACATGTATTTGGAAAGGCAAGGACTGAT
>NC_057734.1:9079779-9109215 GCF_004010195.1 Chiloscyllium plagiosum | reverse complement strand
TTGTGAAACTTGAAAGGGTTCAGAAAAGATTTACAAGGATGTTGCCAGGCTTGAAGGATTTGAGCTATAGGGAGAGGCTGAACAGGCTGGGGCTGTTTTCCCTGGAGCGTCGGAGGCTGAGGGGTGACCTTATAGAGGTTTACAAAATCATGAGAGGCATAGATAGGATAAATGGACAAAGTCTTTTCCCTGGGGTGGGAGAATCCGGAACTATTGGGCATAGGTTTAGGTTGAGAGGGGAAAGATATAAATGAGACCTAAGGGGCAACTTTTTCATGCAGAGGGTAGTACGTGTATGGAATGAGCTGCCAGAAGAAGTGGTGGAGGCTGGTACAATTGCAACATTTAAAAGGCATTTGGATGGGTATATGAATAGGAAGGGTTTGGAGGGATATGGGCCGGGTGCTGGCAGGTGGGACTAGATTGGGTTGGGATATCTGGTCAGCATGGATGGGTAGGACCGAAGGGTCTGTTTCCATGTTGTACCTCTCTATGACTTTATGAATAGGTCGTTCAGTCCCTCAGTCCTGTTTTGCCACCATTCAACAAGACTCTGGCTAATCTTCATCTCATCTACATCCAGCTGCTTTGACTCCAAATCCTTCTATATCCCTTTGTGCTAGGACATGATACCCTAACCTCCCAATATTGTTCTTGGATGTTCCTGGTCTCTGGTTGACAGGGTCCTTGGCTGTGTCCAATGATCCTGATCCCTCCAGTTACCCTTCCCCCACAAAGGTTACACCTAGTCTCACCTTCCACCCGACTGAATTGAAATGAATTGAATGATTTTATTGTCACTTGTACCTTACAGTGAATAATGAAGTAAAATACAGCAAAACATCTCAACTGTCACCACCATGAGGTGCCATTTTGAATCATTTAAGAAGAAAAAGGTATGACTGAAAGAGATTCAAGATTAGAGTGGTGCTAGGAAAGCACAGCAGGTCAGGCAGCATTCGAGGAGCAGGAAAATCAACATTTTGGGCAAAAGCCCTTCATCAGGAATGAAGGGCTTCATCATGACTGAAAGAGAGTCTAGCTTCAATCTTCCACCTCCACCATGAGCCCTGACTCAGCTCACTAATGACACCTACTACCCCTCCCCTACGCCTCGTCATTGCTTGTGCTAGATCCACCGATAATAGAAGTCGTCATTTTTCAGGTGCCATCTCTTCACCACTGGCCATGACTACTGCAACCAGGAGCCGCTGGCGTTGCCAGGCCAGGCCACTGCTTACATCTCGCCAAGAGACCTGCTCCAACCCGCCTCCTTTATCATCAAATCATCCTCTGCCATTTCAGTCACCAACAAATGTATCTTTACTTCCCTCCCTTTTTAACACTTGGAAAGGAAGTCTTCCTACCATATTAGCACGGCCTACTCCTCTATCATCCCCAATACCCATCTGCTCCCTATGATACCTTCCTTTACGGGTATCAATTCTCTTACTTGCTCCCTCCTCACCCTTCAGTGTTCTCAACATGTCGGCCAGGAGAAAATAGCAGTTACTTACATTTCTTTCAATTTGAGAAGAAAGAAACATTTTATTGAAGCTTTTCATCTTGCATTCATCAGGACAATTTGCAGAAATACCAATTTAAGGGGAAAATCAACAGTGAACATGGAACATAGAACATAGAACATAACAGCGCAGTACAGGCCCTGATCTGTGGAACCAATCTGTTGCGCTGATCTATGGAACCAATCTGAAGCCCATCTAATCTACACAATTCCATTATTGTCCATATGCCTAACCAATGATCATTTAAATGCCCTTCAAGTTGGTGGGTCTACTACTATTGCAGACAGTGTGTTCCAATCCTCCACTATTCTCTGAGTAAAAAACTACCTCTGACATCTGTCCTATATCTATCACCCCTCAATTTAAAGCTATGTCTGCTTGTGCTAGGCATCACCATCGGAGGGAAAAAGCTCTCACTGTCCAACCTATTTAACCCTCTGAATATCTTATATGCCTGTATTAAGTCATCTTTCAACCTTCTCTCTAATAAAAACAGCCTTGAGTCCCCCAGCCTTTCCTTGTAAGACCTTCCCTCCATACCAGGCAACATCCTAGCAAATCTTCTCTGAACGTTTTCCAAAGCTACCACATCCTTCCTCTAATGCAGTGACCAGAATTGTGCTCAATACACCTAGTGTCGCCACACCAGAATTTTGTACAGCTGTAGCATGATCTCATGGCTCTGAAACTAAATCCCTCTGCCAATAAAGACTAACATACCGTATGCCATCTTAACAACCGTATCAACCTGGGTGGCAACTTTCAAAGATCTATATACCTGGACACCGCGATCTCTGTTTATCTACACTACCAAGAATCTTACCTTTAGCCCAGTACTCTTTATTCCTGTTGCTCCTTCCAAAGTGAATCATCTCACACTTTTCTGCATTAAACTCCATTTGCCACCTCTCAGCCCAGCTCTGCAGCTTGTCTATGTCTCTTTGTAACCTGCAATATCCTTCAGTACTATCCACAACTCCATTGACCACAAATTTACTAACCCATCCTTCCACAACCTCATCCAGGTCATTTATAAAAATGACAAACAGCAGTGGCCCTAAAACAGATCCTTGCAGTACACAAACAGCAGTGGCCCTAAAACAGATCCTTGCAGTACACTACTAGCAACCAACCTCCAGGATGAACATTTCCCATCAACTACCACCCTCTGTCTTCTTTCAGGTAGCCAACCTCTGATCCAAATCGCTAAATCACCCTCAATCCCATGTCTCCATATTTTGTGCAATAGCCTACCATGGGGAATCTTATCAAGCACCTTACTGAAATCCATATACACCACATCAACCACTTTACTCTCATCCATCTGTTTGGTATCCATCTCAAAAAAACTGAATAAGTTTTGTGAGGCACAACCTACCCTTCACAAAACTGTGTTGACTATCCCTAATCAACTTATTCCTCTCTAGATGATTAAAATTCATATCTCTTATAACCTTTTCCAACACTTTCCCTACAACAGAAGAAAAGCTCGCTGGTCTATAATTACTAGGGTTGTCTCTACTCCTCTTGAACAAGGGGACAATATTTGCTATCCTCCAGTCTTCTGGCACTATTCATGTAGACAATGACAACATAAAGATCAAAGCCAAAGGCTTGACAATCTCCTCTCTAGCTTCCCAGGGAGTCCTAGGATAAATCCCATCTGGCCCAGGGTACTTATCTATTTTTACAATTTCCAGAATTGCTAACATCAATCCCATCGAGTCTAGTAGCCTGTATCTCAGTATTCTCCTCGACAACATTATCTTTTTCAGTGTAAATACCGATGAAAAATATTCATTTAGTGCTTCCCCTATCTCCTCGGACTCCACGCACAACTTCCCACCACTATCCATGATTGACCCTAATCTTTCTCTCATCATTCTTTTATTCCTGATATAATGATAGATCCTGTGTGATCCTGTATGAGAGGGAAATGTTGATTTGATGGCAAGTGGACTCTGATTGGGAGAGCTGTTGAAATGGAGAATGACCCAAATAATAATGATAATCCATGTGGAGGTCACCAATGTTGAAGCACTCTCTGTGTTACTCTCCATTTCTATCCAAAGAAATGTGTATCATCTCAATGGACAGCTAGATCATGTTAAGAACATGCAGATCTATGACAGCTGATGCCACTTAGTTAGTGCTCCACATGGGAAGCCTTCTGCAACTTTCATGGTTTAACCCAGCTCCCATGCTTTCAGTCCATGTGTACATGTGGTGCTGAACCCTAGAACCAAAACCCCTGCCTTCCATTCCTTTCAACTTGCACATTTACATTTTCTGATAAGGTAATGTATGCAGCATTGCAGAATACACTGTGCCATTTAGCCTTATAGGGCACTGGAGGTCATTGAGCTTTGTTTGTGGATTCCATTGCTGCTGACCTATGCTGTCAAGGCCTCCTCGCTCATAAGAAGTATCCCCTGCCGTTCTTGAAGAGCCCAGAGGAGAAACTGCAGAGAGGCATTGTGAAACCAGGGGGCGCTGCAGCTAGGGGTCACAGCTTTCCAGGAGGTTAGGACAGCAGCTTGCTGGAGCAGGGGAATTTTCAAACATTTTCCACTCACATTTCGCGATTAATACAGATTACAGGAAGTAGCTGTTAGAAAACTCTCTCATTAAACTGTTTCTTTTTATTCACAGGATTTGGGCAGCACTGGGTAGGCCAGCATTTATTATCCATCTCTAACTGCCCAGGGAGCAATTAGAAGTCAACCACATTGCTGAGGGCCAGGAGTCATATGAAGGTCAGATCTACAAATGGCAGATTTCTGTCCCTGAAGGACATTTGAGAACCAGACAGATTCTTAAAACAAATGACAGCAGATCATCTCTTTTCACAAGATTGTACTGAGCTAAACTTTTCACCATTTGTCCTGGTGGGGTCAAGGAATTAACCTGGGGGTGTGGGCTACTAACCCAGCAACATTACACAACACCACCATCTCCTCCAGTGTTCTTCTTTAATACAATCATAGAGTCATACAGCATGGAAACCGACCCTTTGATCCAACCAGTCCATGCCGAACATAATCTCAAGCCAAACTTGTCCCAGCTGCCTGCTTCTGGCCCATATCCCTCCAAACATTTCTTAATCATGTCCTAATCCAAATGTCTTTTAAACATTGTAATTGTGGCCACATCCATGACTTCCAAGTCCATTTCATAAACGAATCAAAAACTTTGCCCCTCATATCTTTTTAAAATCTCCCTCCTCTCACCTTAGATATGTACCCCCTAGTCTTGATATCCTCCATCCTGGGGAAAAAGCAACTATCATTGACCCTATCTATATGCCACACGATTTTATAAACTTCTATATGGTCACCTCTCAACCTCCTACACTCCAATAGAAAAGGTCCCAGCCTATCTGGCCTTTCTTTATAACTCAAACCTTCCATACCTGGCAACGTGCTGGTAAATCTCTTCTGACCCCTCTTCAGCTTATTAATATCCTTCTTATAACAGGGGGACCAGACACAGTATTCCAGGAGAAGCCTCACCAAGGTCCTGTACAACCTCAACATGACTTCCCAACTCCTATACTAATTCTCCTCCTCATCAGAAGAACTGACAGGCTTGAATTCTTACAATACCTTTCACAACCTCAGGACAGCCTTCTGCAGCAACAGAACTACTTTTTGGAAGCAGAGTCATCATTGTGTTGGATGTGGCAGTCAATTTGCACACAGCATGCTGTGTGCAAATGACAGTGCAGTGATGAGCAGAATAGGTTATGTTGGGATTAATATTGACTATGACACAGGGAAAGAAACTCAACTGCTCTTCCTCAAAATAATAGCTCTGGGCGTCTTGGACATTCACCTGAGAGGGCAGACATGATCTCACCTGAAAGGTGACATCTCCATCATTGCTACTCTGAAGAGGGTTGGTTTCACTGGTGCCTACTCTGGTCACTGTTCACATGAGCAAATTCAACTATAGGAAGCACGGTGGCACAGTGGTTAGCACTGCTGCCTCACAGCGCCAGAGACCCGGGTTCAATTCCCGCCTCAGGCGATTGACTGTGTGGAGCTTTGTCTGCTTTGTTCTCGCTGTGTCTGCGTGGGTTTCCTCCGGGTGCTCCGGTTTCCTCCCACAGTCCAAAGATGTGCAGGTCAGGTGAATTGCCCATGCTAAATTGCCCGTAGTGTCAGATAAGGGGTAAATGTAGGGGTATGGGTGGGTTGCGCTTTGGCGGGGCGGTGTGGACTTGTTGGGCCGAAGGGCCTGTTTCTATACTGTAAGTAATCTAATCTAATCTAATTCCCAGGATCAATTCCACACATCCCCTTCCAGGGTGGTGACTGGATTACCATCAATCGCTGGAAGCCAGGCCATTTAGTTTCTCCAAACATGCAGGAAAAACCCTGCATTTATCTGATGCCCATCAAGTGAAATTTCCTTTAAAAATCACTCTGCTTCATAGAAGAAAAAATTGAAAGGATGCTACAATCATTTTAAAAGTTCACTGATTGAATCTCATAAGTTCTTGTCATGTCTTGCTTTGTATTACCATCAGACATTGCATTTAACCTTCAAATTGACCCTTGAAGCTCTTGAGTTTTTTTTTATTTCATGGGCAATATAATTTTTGGTTCAGTGAAAGGTAATTACATTCCATCGGTTTATTTAGTCTAGCTAACACCTCATGCTTATTTCTCAAATGGTGGTTGATGCTACAATATTGTTCAGTATGAATTTATACATTTCTGCTCGCTGGCTTGTCTCTTCCCTGGATACAGACTATTAATAAAGATATTGTTGTCAACACAAGATTGCACTTTAGTTGTTGTTTTCCACAAAAAAATTTTGTCATAAAAGTGTCAACACAAGCTACTGTTGTGATATGTCAGAGCCCAGTGGTGAATGAATGCCCGTTAGATTCTATCACAGCATCTGCACTGTGATTTGGGATGTACATATACCAGCCTCTCAGTGTTTGGAATTGAATTAGAAATAGCATACCCACTCAGATCTATCCCTAATGGTCACATAGTCCAATGCTTTGTATTCTTCTAGAGATTTTAATGATACAAGATATTAACAGTCTTTTTCAAAAAGTTAATAATGATAAATATTAATCTGCTCTTCATAGGTGCTGGTAAAGCAGCTCCAAGGCTTTTGATTTTTATTAACCTTTTGAACATTTCCCCAAGTTAAATTGTTTGAATTTTATAGACCAGAGCAGACCCCTCAAAATATACTAAGAAGGTAGTCAAGATCCAAACCTTTTTATATTTTAAAGTTAAATGCGAGTTTCTGTGTTCCAGATGCAATTCAATTGGTCAAACTACTCGACACTAAGCAATACACAATTTATTCAAACACTATAGTGAAAATGCAACAAAAGAAAGAGGAGCTTCAAATAACAACTCTATTGGAAAACTTAACAGAATAATAAGTCGAAATGCGTGATGCTGAAAAAGCACAGCAGGTCAGGCAGCGTCAGAGGAGCAGGAGAGTCAATGTTTTGGGCATCAGTCCTTCATCAGGAATGTGGAGGGTGGGAAAGATTATTTTACTACTAAACAGTGACTGTTCCAATATAGTAGCATCCCATAAACACACCACGGCAAAAGGCACATTCAGAAAACAGATTATCCCATGTACAATTCTATCAACAAGGGAGAGATACATGCAGCAGCAATCCAGAGAGAGTGTGTGGCAGCTGGGAGGGAGTGTGGCAGCTGGGAGAGAGTGTGTGGCAGCTGGGAGAGAGTGTGGCAGCTGGGAGGGAGTGTGTGGCAGCTGGGAGAGGACGTGCAGCTGGGAGAGGGCGTGACAGCTGGGAGAGGACGTGACAGCTGGGAGAGGGCGTGACAGCTGGGAGAGAGTGTATCAGCTGGGAGAGGACTTGGCAGCTGGGAGAGGGTGTAGCAGCTGGGAGGGATTGTAGCAGCTGGGAGAGAGTGTAGCAGCTGGGAGGGATTGTAGCAGCTGGGAGGGAGTGTAGCAGCTGGGAGGGATTGTAGCAGCTGGGAGAGATTCACTGCCTTTCATGTGTTCTGAGAGCCTGCTGCAAGTGAACTAAAACTCCTGGATCTGTGAGTGTTTTACCATACCCACTCCAGCTGCTGATAGAGTCATAGAGATGTCCAGTACGGAAACAGACCCTTCAAACCAACTCGTCCATGCCGACCAGATATTGTAGACTAATCTCTTCCCATTTGCCAGCACTTGGCCCATACCCCTCCAGACCCTTCCTATTGACATATCAATCCAGATGCCTTTTAAATGTTGTAATTGTACCAGCCTCTACCACTTCGTCTGGCAGCTCATTCCATACACGCACCACCCTCTGTGTGAAAAAGTGCCTGAGGTCACTTTTAAACATTTCCCCTCCCACCTTAAACCTAAGCTGTCTAGTTCTTCAATGGTCCAAGATTAAAACAAAAGGCCCCAGGGATCAAATGTTCTTTCTCTTCTCATTAACTGGGAGACAGATGCCAAGCAATCTCTGTCTCTAAAGCCATTGTATCGTAACAGGAGCGATGTCATTACGCACCACCCGCACAAATGGGACCTAAACCTGGGACTCCTAGCTTGATACCACAAGTGCCTTTCGGCATGTAAGTTGCTTATATTAACTAATGTCTCTCATTAACTATAAGATCTAACTAGGTTCTTTACCATTCATAGGAGCAATCTTAGAACTCAGTAAGTAAACAGTGTAAAGATATTAAAAGCACTGGTATTACAGGGAGAGCCTGTTCAGAATTGTTTGGCTTATTTAGCTATCAGCTGTGACTCAGTTTTATCATATTTTCTTCTGATGCAAAATATTCAGGGTTCAAGCTATGCTCCAGAGATTTGAACACAAGAATCCCGGCCACAGTTCAGTGCAGCACTGAGGTCCTGCTGCACCGTTGGAAGTGTAATCTTTCAGATAGGACACAGATGGGATAGATCAAACCAAAGCCCTGGCTACCTTCTCAGGTAGATGTCAAAGATCCCACGGCACTATTTTGAGGAACAGCAAGAAACTGGTTCCTGATGTACTGACCAATAATTATAACTCAACCAACCTGTTAAAACACATTATATGGTCATTAGGGGTGGCACGGTGGCTCAGTGGAATAGTATTGCTGCCTCATTCCCGCCTCAGGCAACTTTCAGTGTGGAGTTTGCACATTCTCCCCGTGTCTGCATGGGTTTCTTCCAGGTGCTCCGGTTTCCTCCCACAGTCCAAAGATGTGCAGGTCAGGTGAATTGGCCATGCTAAATTGCCCGTAGTGTTAGGTGGCTTAGTCAGGGGTAAATGTATGGGTCTGGGTGGGTTACTCTTCAGAGGGTCAGTGTGGACTTATTGGGCTGAAGGGCCTGTTTCCACATGGTAGGGAATTTAATCATTGTCTCATTCCTGTTGGTGGGAGCTTGCTGTATGCAAATTGATTGTTGTGTTTTCTCCATTACAACAGGGACCACACTTCCTACAAGGGCTCCATTGGCTGTTAAGCACTTGAAGTACCCATCAGCTGTGAAAAGCATAATATAAATGGAAGCCTTTTTTTAAGAAGGATTTTGAGAGAATAGATGGGAAAAACTTTTCCCACTGACAGGAAGGGCCAGTGACCAAACAATGCAGGTATAAATAGTTGGCAGCAATTAAATGACAGATGAGAAGATTTTCTTTTTACACAGGAGGTTGTAATAGTCTAGAATGGATTTACTGAAAGGCTGGTGAGAGAAAATTAAACAGTCGGTTAAAGAAAAGAAATTGAATGAACTTTTGAAAATAAAAGAAAAGGAGGGAATGGGAAAGGAGCAGGAACTAGAATTAGTTGATTATCTCTTTGAGAGAGTTTGCACTGTTATGATGGACTACATGGCTTCTTTCTATACTGACGACATGAACCTTTGGCTTGCATAACACAATGGGCCTCTGTTGTGTCATGTCTCATGGTCAGTTGTCAGTATGTCTTTAAAAGACATGCTTATGATATCACCATATGACCTCAGGGAAGAAAGATCACATATTTCATCTTCAAGATCACTTGAAGCATGTTATGCTGCTTAAAGCATGCTGCTCAATGCTTTTCCTTGTAACCTATTAACTTAAAGTTTTCCCAGACACTAATGTTCCTGCGAATCTTAATATTTGATAGCCAGCTGTAATGACTACCTGGTGGATTCTTGAATACCATGATGTCCATGTCGAGTTTTTAATGATATCAGGGATAGCACAACCATTGCTGCATCAAGTTAAATGTCCTGCCAAATGCATATCAATCCCCATCTCCTTAACAATTTTGTGAGGAATACCAGCCTCTCTGCTTTCTGAGTTCTAGCTTTCGACAGGATGTTGTCTACACTTTTACATATTCAATTTCAGCAGCAAGATTATGCTGCAGTGTCAGTAACTCAGCTTTGTCTTCAATTGAAAAGGATGTTGCCATTTCAGTCTTACCTCGGGACTCTCTTCAGCTGTGCTCTGCTGAATCCTTGCCACAGAATTGAGTAAGCATTATAGCTGTTTTCTTGTCAATGAAATGGGCAGTGAGCGTATTGCTTTAGTGATAGGACAACTTATACCAATCAGCACAGCAGAGCTGTACACAAATCCATTACACACCTGGTCCTCCAGTAATTTTAAAATTAACAGTTTTAAAAACTGCAGTGTAGTTTGAAGTGATGTTAAAAATAGTGCTTAAAGATTTTCTAAGGGAAAAACGTAATGAGTGAAAACTATGGTTATGGACAATCTGAATCGCACAGTGACACATTTTCAGACTGCCCACTGGGAGTAAAGGGAATGGACTCTTTCTCTGTGAGTCTCTGCATGACAAATACAAAGAAAAATGAAAACAGATCCACTTCTTAAATTTGTCCTTGAGATGGGGGCGGCACTGGCAAGACAATATTTATTGTTTTTATCCCATGAGCATTAGCAGTCCCATTATTTGGGACTACAGATTCCTTTCCCTCAATGACATTGCTACAGTCCAACATATTTATTGATCACTTCCTGGTAGCAGCTGACAAATTACAGCTCATACTAATATTCATTTTTATTCATTCCTGATTCATCCCTGACATTCGTGTATTGCTGGCAAGGTCAACATTTGTGCCTATCTAACTGCATAACCCCAGAGAAACATTTCAATATCTGCTTGTGATATTGTAAAACTGCAGACAGGCATATTGTTTTAGGAACAATCTTTACAACTGTCCATCACATTCCATGAGCTCTCTGTACTGTTATTTACAATAAGATAGAGTTGCTGCTATCATCCCTTTTCAGTGTAGGGATCTATAAGGTCTGCTTTGGCTTGCGTGGCAGAATAAAATACTTGGTTGTTTAATGAAGGGAAGCTCTTTTCTTAAGCTAGGAGCATTTATTGCACAGAAACAAGTGTACACAAATCACGTCAGGGGTTAACTCATTGGGCTAGGCGTCTGGATTTACAATGCAAAGGGATGCCAAAACCAAGGGTCATGGCTGAGGTTACTGTGAAGGATTCTCCTTCTCAAAGCTTCTCCCACCACCATCCCCCCACCCCCTACCACCACCCCCTACCACTTGAGGTGTGGTGACCCTCATGTTAAGCCACTGCCAGTTGTCTCTCTGAGAGAACAAACTATGGTCTGGTCAGAGCATGGTAAATTTACATTGACCTTACATTGATTTGATAGACGCTTTTACAGAGAATATGAGGAAGACCAAATGGTAGATCTTCTTGTTTTGGGACCCTAAGGTGTTCTCCCACCAAGAATGTTTTATATTCTCATTAGTGAGGGGTGCTTAAGGCACTCCTCAGCATTAACCCTTTCAGACTCTTGCATCCTAACACAACAGATATGGTCATCAAAGTTTATCATCTACTATTTGCCTTGTCATTAAGTATTTCTTTTTAACCTTTTGGAAAGGAATTACATGGACAGGAATTGAATCAAATATACAATGTTCAGAAGTTTTTTTATTTTGGTAATGGTCAATATGTATTCTGATATTCCACATTCCATAAGGAGGTTAATTATATAACTGAAAGACATGATGCTTTAAAGGGGACACTAAATATGTAAATTAGAGCTAAAGTAAAAGAAGGGGTGCTAGGTAAGTTCAGGTGAAGAGGAGGCCTGTTTGGGAGCTCTAATGGCCTTTCTTTGTGTTGTGAATTCAATGTAAAATTAAAATCTAACATTTGGTTCTGAAATAATTTCTGCTTTTCTTTCGTAAACACTTCCCAGGTTTACACAGGGTTCTGCAGACAGCATAAAGAATAAAGTCAGATTCAGTCAAAATGTGTTTCCAAAAGAAGAAAAATTATGGAATTGTTAAACTATAGAATCATACAACACAGAAAACTGCCACTTAACCTGCCACTTAACTTAGTCTGAAAGTGCCAAGCAATTGGTCCCACTGATTTGTTTCTTAACCAAAGCCTTACAATTTTGTATTTTTCCTTATCCAAATACAAAGAACATCATCCTTCTCGCCTCAGGCAACTGTCTGTGTGGAGTTTGCACATTCTCCCGGTGTCTGCGTGGATTTCCTTTGGGTGCTCCGGTTTCCTCCCACAGTCCAAAAATGTGCAGGTTAGGTGAATTGGCCATGCTAAATTGTCCGTAGTGTTAGGTGAAGGAGGAAATGTAGGGGAATGGGTCTGGGTGGGTTGCTCTTCGGAGGGTCGGTGTGGCATGTTGGGCCGAAGGGCCTGTTTCCACACTGTAAATTATCTAATCTAATCTAATTTAATCTAATCTACAGAGGGCAAGTTGTCTATTTGCCTTGTTTCGATCTTTCACGATATATCCAAATTCCAAGCAGAATCTGCTTTCTTTCAGTTGCTAAAATTTGAGGTTCTGTGTTCTAGTCTCACTGACATTTCCTGGAAGCATTAGTAACTGGAGGAGAATTTATCAGCCGTCACCTTGAAAACTCCCCCTCTCCCATTTGAAAATCCCCTCCTTCAGCATTCTATCAATGCTGCTCGTTTTCATTTTGTCAGTCAGGCTATCTTGGGGATTGTGAGCATCACATTATAATACAAGGTCATTCACTAATTCAACAGTGGATATCCTCTTGTATAAACACATTTTGGCTGAATCTGCCTTCAATCTTAATGCTGTTCCATCTGCAGAACACTGTAAAATGCTATCAAAATCTGGAAGTGTTTAAAGTGAAAGATCAGCAATGTTTTCAGAGCAAAGCTAGATTTGCCATTTTATCTGTGACATTTTCATTTGAGACATTTTTACCAAAGATATATTCCAAATTGTATTTGATTGTTCTAATGTCTTTTTTCTGTCAAATTATTGTTCCTGTGTTTGCCTTTCAGTTAGATGTTTCAGACAAGAAAATTATTGTTGGAAGGGGCGCTGTGTCCTGTGTCTTAAAAAGGGATTAATGTACTTGGAACACTGCACCCGATTGCTGAATAGGTAAGTCTGAATGTTACCTAACCATGCTTCCAAAAACTCATCCAAATCTTTTATATAAATGACAAACAGTTGTGGATGACACCAAAACTAGTGGCACTTTGGAAAGAGTAGAAAGTTATCTAAGAGTACAATGGGATTTTGATCAACTGGGCCAGTGGGCTGAGGAGTGGAAGTGGAGTTTCATTTAGATAAATGAAAGAGGTTATATTTTGTAAAGAAGAACAAGGGCAGGACTTATATAGTTAATAGTCGGAATCTGAGGTGTGTCTTTGAACAGAGACCTAGGGATTTAGGTTCACAATTCCTTAAAAGTTACGTCACAGGTAGACAAGGTGGTGAAGAATGTGTTTAGCATGCTTGCCTTTATTGCTCAGAACATTGTGTATAGGAGTTGGGATTGGAGAAAGTGAGGATTGCAGATGCTGGAGATCCGAATCAAAAAAGGTGTGGTGCTGGAAAAGCACAGCAGGTCACGCAGCATCCGAGGAGCAGGAGAATCGACATTTTGAGCATAAGTTCTTCATCAGAAAATTCCTCATGAACAGTTTATGCTCGAAACGTCGACTCTCCTGCTCCTCGGATGCTGCCTGTCTGGCTGTGCTTTTCCAGCACCACACTATCGGAGTTGGGATGTCATTTTGCGGTTGTACAGGACATTGGTGAGGCCACTTTTCGAGTATTATGTCCAGTTCTGGTCACCTTGCTATACAAAGAATAGTATTAAATTAGAAAGGGAGCAGGAAAGATTTACAAGAAAGTTACTGGGACTGGAGGGTTTGCGTTATAAGGGGAGGTTGGATAAGGAGGGACTTCTTTCCCTTAAGTATAGAAGGTTGAGAGGTGACCTTATAGAGATTTATAGAATCAGGAGGGGCATAGATAAGGTGAATAGCAAAGGTCTTTTCCTTAGGGTAGGGGAGTTCAAAACTAGAGGGCATGTTTTTAAGGTGAGAAGAGAAAGATTTTAAAGGGAACTGAGGGGTAAAATTATCACACAGAGGGTGGTTTGTATGTGGAATGAACTGCCAGAGGAAGTAATAGTTGCAGGTACAGTTGCAACATTTAAAATATATTTGGACAGATGAATGAATAGGAAAGGTTAAGAGGGATATGGGCCAAATGCAGACAAGTGGGAGTGGTTTAGTTAGGGAAATTTGTTCGGCGTGAATGGGTTGGGCTGAAGGGTCTGTTTCTGTGCTGTGTGACTCAGTGACTTTATGACGTTACAGGCCTTTAAATTTCCAAATGAAATACTTATATTTATCTTGTACCTTTCTTGACACCAGCCAGCATCATCCCACAGTCAAAGAAGCACTTCTGAAGTTTGGTCATGACTGCAAAGGGCCATTCTCTGCACAGCAAGCTCCCAAAGACAGCAGTGTCACAATGAGCAAACAATGTAAGGGATAGATTGGAGCCCAATCATAACTCGCCCCTTCTTCAAAAGGTCCATGGAATCTTTTCTATCCACCTGATAGGATTTCAGGTAGCATTCTACCAAGAGGAAGATACTCCCAGGAGTACAACACTTCCTCAGTCCTGCACTGACAAATCATCTTTGATTAGATGTTCAAGTCTCTGGCTTGGGACTCAAACCTATAACCCAGTTGCATTGAATCACAGCAGAGCATTTCTAGCATTTGCCAGTCACCTTCACAGCAGCTAAAACCTTTTGGTTTAGAGTAGCAGCAAAACAAAACATGATGACATAATTCTGGTAGATCCCCCACTGCAAGGATGTTAAGGTCAGATGAGTATTTCCAGAGTACCCATTTAACAATGTAAAATTCTGTGTTTATTAATCTGCTGTCCATAATTTCCTTTCAAGTATACGTTTCTAATTTGTGCATTCTAACATTCACATATTTGTACATTTCGATTGAGTGCATTGTTAATGTTTTTCTGAATTTCCACTGGATGTCTCTATGCTGAACAGCTTGGAGAACTGCCATTTGAAATGACAGCAGTTTGGTTCTTAGTTCCAATGATGCATGGAATCTTATTTATCCCATTGTCTTGGATTATAACAGATTTGTTCTGTTATTACACATTTGACCTTAAAGCTACTGGTGGAGAGGTAAATTTGGGTGAACGACTAAGGCTGGCTTAAGTCAACTGTGCAGTTTATATTCTCAATTGGTAATAAAATTGTTTGATTCTCTTCCTTATTGACTTTAAATATGCTAATTTCTTCAAAGGTTTGTCCTTGGAGTCCCTGTCAAATAAAGAATTGCACATGTATAATACACCTGAGAGCTATATCTCTGTAAAACAGAATGCATTATTATTGTTATTACTACATAATATAGCTGAGGATTTATCCAAAAACATGAATGTGTTGTAACAAAACCCATCTCTGAAACAGTGTAACCAATTCCTACCATTGATGAACCTCATGCTTGTCTTAGTGTAAATTGATGGACCCAACTTCGAAAGGAGGTAGTTCACTTGCATCCAATTGACACCTTTGGGAATCAGTATTGGTTGAACTGGGGCAGTCAGGGTAATAGAAATATCTGGAAGTGCTGTCTCAGATTCTCAGGGAAGAAAGTTATTTCTCTCCATATTGGGAAACCATTAGGTGGTGTGGACCGGAGATCATTGGAGTGCATAACTACTCATATGGGGCTGGGACTAAAGGCCTTATTGTGTTTCAGAGAACACATAGAAATGATCGCAGCAGTAAAGAAATTCCTCAACAAAGAAGTCAAAATAGGAACTTTCAGGGAAAGCAAAGCAAAAGCCAACTCAAGTAAGTTGCAGAAAAAAGAAATGATGGAAAGAAAGTAAGAAATAATGGGATGAGAAAGCATTCTTCACCCTTTAAGATTTCTTCTTCCACAGACTCTGCATATTTTATCATGAATTCCATCCCTGTCCTTTAAGCTCCAGAGAAATGTTCTTCTTTTACAATGTTCCCTTAGGGGTGATGAGAGAAAAAGAGACTACTTCATCACTTCAACTGAACTCTCAAGCATTTGAACAAAGGACCCAGAGATGGAAGGATTGTGTACTAATCCATTGATTTACGCAGTTCCCCAGAGCACTTCACATAGGAACTTGGATCAATTGTATGCTGCTTTTCATCTCTCTTTGATCATATCTCTCATTGGTTTGACCGTTTCTTTTTGACGTTTACTTTATTCCGCAGTAAAGACGAATGGAGGTGAAACTCAATAAAACTTACATAAAAGTGGAGCAAGACGCTGGACTCCGAAACTCAACACCCACGACATACCATCAGAAATGGACTGGGATTTCTGGTTGTTCTCAGCCATCAACATTAACCTTATCCCGCTCATCGGATTACAAAGCAGTAAACAGGGAAACATTAAGCCCGATTGTGACTTTGTTCAGGTGATTGAGCTAAAAAACTGACCCATTATGTCAACAGCATTTAAAAGACGTTGGGACAGTAAGATGAAAAAGAAAGGTTTGGGGGATATGGGCCAAATGCAGGAAAATGGGACTAGTTTAGTTTGGGAAACGTAGTTCTCATGGGCGAATTGGACTGAAGGGTCTGTTTCTGGGATGTATGACTCTATGATTCTAAAAGTACAAAGGATGAGGTGAGAAATTTTTCTTTTTACATTGTAGAATTGTTAGGACGACAGTATTTCTGACCAGCTACAGCGGCGAGGGCAGAACGTTTTATAATAATAAAGCAAAATGGTGACCCTGTCTGTATTGCACTTTCTGTGCACTCAGGGAAATTTCGGTCCTGATCAAATTGAAGCATTTTTCCAATCTCGAGTTATTGACTTACGAATCCCATCTGATAGCAATTTTTGCCTTAGTGACAGCAATGCGTGATCTTTAATTTTTGTATTCAGGCCACAACTTATTGATTCTGAGTCCATGAAAATGTGATGTCTGTGGCCTTTGAGAGTATGGATGAGCCCACAAATAATGAATATTTTAGTCCAGTCAGTTTTGTTGCAGTAATACTTATTAAATCAAAAGCCAATTTCATTAGCATGAAGTATTGCTTTCTTAAATCAAATCTCGAATTTAGCATCTCGTGTTCAGGCAAGAGAAAGGTTTTACTTTCTGCAGCATAATTTATGGGCGCAATCTGAATTCAGCAGAAAGTAATTCTGCGTCTTATTAAATTTTAGCATCTACTTTTATTGTCTGAACATGGATGGGTGATTCCTGAAGAAATTCATTGGCTAAAGGAACCACAGATCAATAATCTACAAATAGTGTAGGTAAGGGAACCATAACTTAGAGCTGCATCTGTCTATTTACCTGCCTATGTGTCTATCTAAATGTACATCTCTCACCACCTTTCTACTTTACGTATCTCATTGTGCCTTTCATTATCTAAGGGGTCAATGAAGGTTTATTCATTTGATTCATGGGTAAAGAGGGTTGTCCTATTGTTAAGGATAGGTGGTCAAAATCACAAACTTTTGGAGGGCTGCTTCTTCATCAGGTGAAGGAATTTTTATTTTTACATAGTAAAGTTGCTAAGACCACAGAATTCCTGACCAAATACAGTGACTTCACCTGACAAAGGAGCAGTGCTTCGAAAGATTGTGATTTCAAACAAACCTGTTGGACTATGACCTGGTATCATGTGTCTTCTGACCATGTCCACCCCAATCCAACACCGACACCTCCACATCAAGGTTGTCTTTTGATAATTAGTAATTTAGAAACTTATATGAACGCTCTGCCGAAATCGTTTAGAATCGATAGTGAAATTCGGATTCAGTAAAAATTCAGAATAAAAATATGGAACACTGTTGATTGTTGCAAAAAAAAAACCATCTTGCTCATTACTGCCCTTCAGGGAAGGGGATCTGCTGCTCTTAGCCGGTCTTGGCCCACGTGTGATTCTGGATCCACAACAATGCAGCTGACTCTTCACTGCTCTCTTGGTAACAAGAGATGTGCAATCAGTGCTATCCTAGCCAGTGACACCCATCTGATGAATGTGAGGATAAAAAGAGCAAATGAGATTGAATAGAATGAGCTTACACTCTACAGTTTAGATGAATGACAAGTATTAACATTGAATGCTCTGAATATGGGTAAGCAATGACATAGTGGTATTTTCACTGGACGTTAATCCAGAAACTGACATAATGTTCTGGGGACCCAGGTTCAAATCCTGCCATGGCAGATGGTGGAATTTGGATTCAGTAAATATCTGGAATTAAAGAGTGTAATGATGACCATGAATCCATTATCAATTTTCAGAAAAGCCCATCTGGTTTACTATTGCCCTTTTAGGGAAGGAAACTGCCATCCTTACCTTGTGTGGCCAGACCCATAGCAATGTGATTGATTATTAACTGCCCTCTGGGCAATTAAGGACAAGCAATAAATGCTAGTCTTATCCTGCAGATAAATAAAAAATATCAGACCCTGAGGGCAAATCTTGAGATGCCCTTTCCCCAGTTTCATTCAGTGGGTTTTGAATCTTTGAAAATCTTTTTTCAAGGGGGTAGTGGGTCCTCCATTGGAGATTCGAGTCAATACTAAGATTGGTAAAAGGGAATTGGATTATAACTGAAAGGGAAGAATGTATAGGGCTGCTGGGAGGAAGCTGAAGAGTGGTCCTGAATAAGCTGACCCTTCAGAGAGCCAATACCAACATGACAGATAGAATACCCTCCCTCTGTGATGTGTCAGTGTTGTGCTTCTGTGACAGACATGGGGATGCTAAGACAATGAAAGAATACAGAGACTAAGTGGGAAAGTAGAGTTGATGGAGAAATTCAGCCATAACTTAAAAGAATTGTTGAAGCAGATGTAGAATAACCTTTGGCTTGGACTTCAGATCCTTTTCCCTATGTTTTATGAGCTATTTTCACGCGTATCCCTGTCTGTCTATATGTTGAAGTAAAAGAAGGGTCTGAGGAAGGGTCACTCAACCCGAAACATTAACTCTGATTTCTTTCCACAGATTCTGCCAGACCTGCTGAGCTTTTCCAGCAATTTCTGTTTTTGTTTCTGATTTACAGCATCCGCAGTTTTTTCGGTTTTTATTTATTAAGAACAAAGAACAAGGAAAATTTGCAGCCCAGGAACAGGTCCTTCAGCCCTCCAAGCCTAAATCAATCCAAATGTACTGTCTAAACCTGTCGGTCAATTCCTAAGCACCTGTATCCCTCTACTCCCCATCTACTCATGCATTTATCCAGTGTGTTGGCTTGAATGTCTTACGAGTTTGCCTATTTCACACAGGTAATTTTAACGTAACTCTCCCATTGGGAAGTTGAAAGAATCTGATAAGTTATCCACTTCTTACCCTGCCTGATTTTACTCTTTGATGACATCAGTGCATGTAACAGTTTATTTACCTTCTTATACTTTCAGTGTCAGCTGAAAAGGAGAATTGAAGATCACAGAGATATTAATTACAGTGCTTTTCTTCTCTCTTCAAGGGTCATGGCAGAACAAAATTAGGTCAAGAAATTATTGCTGGCAGTATTAGCAATTAAGGAACTACTATTGGGACACAGGCACTATGCGACTTATTAACTCTTCCACTAAAAGCATTGCTGTGTAAACCATTCATGCATTAAATGTTCATCCTTAAAGTTGGTGACAGCCAGTTCAAGGCTCTGCTGTCTCTCAAAGGATGGAATCCATTGGCAGTGAAAGATGTGGAGTCTGTGGTAAAATAAACATACATAGTCTCTGGAGAGTGCAGGCTCCTCACCCTCTTCTCTTTCTGTCCACAGGGTCATTTTTAACAGATCTCATCCAGCGGGAATTCCATATCATCCCCAATTTTACATCTCACTGAATATTGCTTCATGCTGCTGACCTGTTCAGTCATGAGGGGGTGAACAGGATAGATGCTGCAAGATTATTTCCCCTGACTGGGGAATCGGGAACATGGAGTCACAAGCTCAGAATGAAATGAGACATGGCTCTTCAAGCGTAAGTTGAGGAGAAATTTCTCAACTCAGATTGTTCTGAACGTTTAGTATTCTTTACTCCAGTGGGTTACAGATTCTCAGAGACTGGTTGTAGCATCAAGATGGTTGGAAATTATATAAATATGTCACAATAATGCAGGAATGAAAAGAAAAAAAAACAACTCAATAATGGGAATCTTTGTAACCAATTATTCAAAGAATAACTCTCCTAAACGGGGAATCCATATTAGGATTTAAAAAATTGTAAATAAATGTTTATGCATAAAATAAAAACACACAATTGCTCTTTCCTCATTTAACTACCAGAAATTCTGGCAGATTGCCAGAGGCAACGGTTCCTTGCTGAATTCAGCACCATGGCCAGCAACCTGTGTCTGCTGTATGTGTGAAGTTCAGAAGTTCCAAAAAACCTACAAGAACTTTTGAAAGTATTGCTGGTGTAAAAGTTGACCCCTTCTTTTTGTCTAAAACTTTGGTTTGAAATACTAAAACATGCATAAATACAATCACTGTCCATCAAATAGATCATGATTTCCTTTTTGGTTTTCAATCTTAAAGGTGGGGGATTTATCTCACAACTTAGGGTTCTTTTTGGTATGCTTTACTCTAGGTTTATCATCATTCTATTCCTTATTTTTCAGAAGACTATGTGCCTATTGAATATTTCAGTCCTCCAGTTTCTTAATGGCCATTTGGTTTCTTAGCGTCAATTGTTATGTCCTTTGTGTTATTTGATGCTTTTCTCCATTAAAACAGTTTCCGTTTTGATGAGAGACTGTGATAACATCTTTTACATTGTTATGATTCCAGCCTAGTCCCAGGCTGGACATGTGAGGTACCAGACTGAAGTGTGGCTTGATAGACCATATTTTGAATGGCCCATGATACTGCAGATTTGGTTTGAACAAAAAAAATCTGTGTTTATTATGTCAAAGAATGAAAATAACACACAATATATTGAACTATTTACATATAATACAGATTTAAAGATTGCAAAATATATGGTTAAAATTAGAAACTCATTAAATCATCATGATTAGACTACTTCCAAGTAAATCATTAAACTCCTTCAGATATGCAGCCCAAAAAATGTCACTAGCTCAAATCCAAATTCTAAAATGAATATTAATTTTATATTTTGCATAAATTCCACACCTTACATCACAATAAGGACCATGTTCCTTTTGCTTTGTGACTCAAGTTAAAGAAAATAATGATCAAAGTTTATGGTAAAAATTATAATTCTAACTTTCTTCTTTATAAAAATTATTCAAATCATTTGTTATAATCTTTTTTCATTTTTTTCTTTCATCTCTCCATTATTATGACATTATCTTTTACATTCATATCATTTCCATATTTCCTCAGATTATCACCAGTCCCCATGCGAGGTTCTCCAGCCTGTTCTAGTTCCATATAGTAAGCTTCTGGGAGGGAAGGGATAAACTGGCTCCTTTCTTTATTAACCAAAAAGATTCATTTAAAAGAGATCCCTTGGCATATTTCTCTCAGAACAAACCAACTGATGCTTTCAAAAGGAGCCAATTTAATCAAGTCTTCTTGAGTTTACAACAGAGTGAGATTTTAAACTAATAAACACAAGATGAAATATTAGCACAATGCACATGCAAAGAAATTAAGGTTATTACATGAGTCCAAAGGATGCCAAAAGTTTTAAAAAAGTACAGATCATTCTGTATTGTTGATGAACTGTACACAACAGGAGGTTGCAGCTGTTGCACTGGTAGCATTGCTGTTGGTGATGGAGCTGTTGATTTTAAGATCCTTAGCTTATTTGCAGATTGACTGAAATTCTTTTGTCCTGGTTCCTTCTGATGGTGGCTGGCAAGATCCAAAGTGAGAGGGTGTCTTTCCTCGCCTTCAGTCCATGGGTGTTTGATGGCAGTTCTGAAGCTGTATCCATCTCAGCAGACAATGCCACATTAATACATCAGGCCACTAACACACACAGACCAGTGGATGCAGTCAGTTTTTAGTCACTGTTTTGTACACTCATGGAAGAGTAAACAAAACCATACCTGCAGGAGATGGCTTCATGTTGAGATGGGGTGGGAGATCAGTTGGCTAGTCAGATTCCTGCTATACTTTCCTTTCCAGTTTTCCTTTTTGAAGTTAAACTGAATCTGTACAAGTGTGATGTTCCATGGGTGCACATAAGATTCAGCTAGTCAAGACATTTACATCCTTGGTCATCTTTTCCTTGCAGCAGGTCTCTTTAAAACAAAATACATATTCAATAGGTGATCCAGATTGTGATCTATGCTAATAATATTTTCTCCACATGATGTATCAAAGGGATCCATTCAAACTGATGAAAGGTTTTTATGACGTAATTTGGGAAAGACTCTACCTTTTGGTTTGGAGTTAGTCACCAAGGGTCATGGACATGAGACACAGTTCTTTACAGAGAGACTTGTTGGAGCATCAAAAGAAAATAAAGAACTGTGGATCTGAAACAAAGAAAAACAGAAACAAAGAAAAGCAGAAAGTCTAGTAACATCTGTGAAGAGAAATCCGAGTTAACATTTTGAGTTCTTTCTTCAGAATGGTTATGACAGAGATCGTTGTGTCCTTTATGGGAAAATCATTTACTGATTTGAAACAGGGAAAGATACTGAGTGCAGGGAGACAATAGAGCAGTGGTGTTAATGTTGGTTTACTCAGACAAAAAGATTGTAGATGCAATACTCAACTTGGGTTACCTTTGTGCTGTAAACTTTCATTTATCTCTGGCCCTCTTGGCCATTTTGTCCAATGAACCCATTCCTTCATAGATTCTATGTAACCTGTCCTGCCACAGATTCTGCCTCATTTAATCCATCTCTGCAGAGAATACTTTGAAAATGTTTCAGGCTAGCTCACGAGGAGAATTGAGCAAAATTCAATTCATCCCCACATCACCACAGTCCATTCCTAATGAATTGCTTTTCCTTACTTGGCACTTCCCCTGCCACAGCTGTATCGGAACATTTGTGTTCAACGGAGAGCTTGATTAGCTCTGTCAATAGAACCTTGAGAGCCATTCAAAACCAATATTCCCTTGTTCTATAATGAAGGAGTTAATCAATATGTCAAAGGCTGAGATACAACACATTCACCACTCCAAGGCTAGGGAAGGAAAATGAGATGATATTCTTCTCAACTCATTTCAGTCTTGCTCATTTTATATTCTGTGCAGTACAAATTAAATACTATACTTACATCTGCATTATTTCACTTCTTTATAATTTTCACCTCCTAGCATGTGATGGTGTGATTTATTTTGCTCCACACATTGAGAGCATTCAGTCATTAGACAGTTTGTCCTCCAGCCTTCACTTCTGAGCATATACTTCCAATATCTCCTCTCAATGTTTGAAAATTAAATCCAGTGAAATCTGCTGCCTTCATTTTATTATCCCCAGCTTTGGGACTGAACCAAGGGACATTACGATTGCAGATACTCAAATATTCCTTAATCTTCCATTTTTTTTCGACAGGCACATTACTTAATAATGAATGAAGCACAGTTCTTTCTTGTCCATTATTATTTAGAACATTCAGTGTTAGAATGTGTTGTTGAACAAATTTGCTTGCCCTCCACTGCATCTATTCTATCCTGACAAGCTGACCTCATTGCACCTTGACTCAACGCAATTAAAATGATTCAATGTCAATGTTCTTCCTCTCCTCACAATCTTCCTCACCTGCTTGAATAATAGATATTGATTTTAACTTTCAGTCGGATGGCTCAAAGTTCTTAGTCCCTAACTCATTTTCCTCGTGTTAGCCTTTTCTCTACATTTTCAGAGCCTCGCTTCATTTGAGTCCAGATCTACTTCCAATGGGTGGCACAGTGGTTCAATGGTTAGCACTGCTGCCTCACAGCACCAGGCACCTGGGCTTGATTCCTGCCTTGGGCAACTATCTGTGTGGAGTTTGCACGTTCTCCCTATGTCTGCGTGGGTTTCCTACGGGTGCTCCGGTTTCCTCCCACAATCCAAAGACGTGCAGGTCAGGTGAATTAACCATGCTAAATTGTCCATGGTGTTAAATGCATTAGTCAGGGGTAAATATAGGGATGAGAAATGCGTCTGGGTGGGTGGTTCTTCAGAGGGTCATTATGGACTTGTTGGGCCAAATGGCCTGTTTCCATACTGTAGGGAATCTAATCTAATTTCTCAAATATTTTCTGACTTCATTAATGGCTGTTCAGACCCCATGCTATTGAAAGAGTCATTTCATGCTTGTTAGTATTCACATACTAACAAAGCCCTTTATATCCAATTTCTCATTCACTAGATAATTCTATATTCTACCCTATAACTTCCACAGTAATGTTAACAATGAGCAAAAGTACATTGAAACTTCCATTCTTAGTTAAATAATCTTGGAAATTGCTAAGGATTGTTGGACATAAAGTGAATATTTGTGGGAATTACAAAACCAATAGGCATTAAAAGATTAGACTGCCCCACTCTCATGAAAGATCAAGTATCATAAGATTATAAGACCATAAGACATAGGAGCAGGAATTAGGCCATTCAGCCCATTGAGTCTGCTCCACCATTCAATCATGACTGACAGATGTTTCAACCCCATTTTCCAATTTTCTCTCCATAACCTTTGATCCTCTTGGCAAACAAGAACTTACTTACTCAATGACCTGGCCTCCACAGCTTTCTGTGGCAATGAATTCCCAGACCATGATTCATGACTAGATTCTGCCTATCCCCTCTCTCTGATCTTGCTCCACCCATTCATCCTCATCCTCACAATCATAAAACCTTTTGCAAGAGTTGAGAAATTGGAGGAGGAAAAAGTCTGGCCAAAAAAATACCCTGGAAGATTCTCTCGGAGTGCCTCAGGCAATTGAAACCAATTCAAAAGATCAGATTATACTGCACTGTTTAATGATGTATCAATTTATCTCATTCATACTATTATGAAATATATTAACACAGGAATTAAGCAACCAGTTAGATGAAGCCAGGACTATAAAGTAGTGTTTGAGGTTGGAAACTAACTGTCAGCTGCTGCCTGAACTGTTTTGTACTATTTTGGATTTAGTTAAATCGACAAGAACACTTATAGGCACTCTAACTAAAACACCTCCATCATAGAAATGATCTGTCAAATCTAATTGCAAGTGACAAATCCGGATAAATAAAGTTTCAATCTCTTAAGATGCCCATGGTCAAGAAAAGGCTGGTGCTGCATGCAGTAAAGAAAATGAACATGTGTTTATGGTGTACCTTTCAGGACCTTAGGAAGTCTCACAGTGTTTTGTAATCAATAAAATATTGTGGAAGTGTAGTTACTGTTGTAATGTAGACAAACACAACAGCTGTTTTGTGCTCAGCAAATGCCCATAAACAGCAAGGTAATTTAAGCAGGTAACCTATTTGTGTAACTGCTGCGTGAGTGATCAATATTAAACATTACACTAGGGAGAATGTCTCTGAAGTTATATAGAGGGATATTTGAAGTCCACTTTGGGAAATAGCCCTTCGGTCTAATGTCTCATCTCAGAGATAGCTCTTTTGACATAGCAACATTGTGTCAATACTGTTCTGGAGAGTCAACTGAGATTACACATTCATCCGACTCTCCAGTTAGGCTTACAACATTCTCATATGGAACTGTTGCTGATTATGGCTGATGTGAAGCTATTAAAAGGAATACACAATAGAATTTATTTTATCATTCAATGTGAAAATAATACACATCGGCTACACTAATCTATTTCTTTGATAATTAAGGATGTGCAATAAATGCTGACTCCGTGACAACCACATTCAGTGGATGAATTTTTAAAAAGATGCAAATAGAAAAAATGACCAGCTTATTCATCTCATTGGCTCAGTGAGTATTAAATACTTGTAGAGACCACTATCAGGTTCTCTTAGATGAGTTTCCAAATCAATATTTTATGGAACACAATCAGAAGATCTTTGTTAAGACTACATCTAAAGAACTACAGTGAAAAATAAATACCTCGAGTCAGAATGGGGTAAGAGTGCTAATGCTGGGCTTAAGGCTTGTATTGGGTTATTTTCGGCTACTGTATTGAGTAATGGCAAGTCTGCCATGTCGCTAAATTATTTCACTTCCCTCTTCACCTCCTTCTATATTTCCCTTTCTCCTCGGCCAACCAATAAATCTTTTCCATTGCCATTGACTGTGGTGCAGAATTAATAATTTGTGCTTTGAAATTGCCCTGCACAATGTCTGAGATTTATCACCAACAGTTCAAGCCATGAAGTGGAAAGAAAGCTAATATACTAAACAATAAATGCTGCTCTTTTCATTTTCAAAGCTTTGTAATGGGAAAGTAATAACTGAGTTGCAGGAGGAAATAATACAAAACCTTCATTGTAAACTCTCTCTTATTTCTCTTCAGTACATTTCTCTTTGCAACTGAAAAACGAGCCTTGAAAAGACAATTCCCATGATGTCTACATAGAAACAAGGTGCTATTGATAGTTGAGGCTATCAATGGCCAGACGTTTGTAATGAGTAATCACTACTGTAATCCACCCAGTGCTTAAATAGGTGCTCCTGCTTGACCTGCAGACATAAGCCAACACAGATGCTAGTGCTGATTTAAATGTCTGGGGCACAGACAGAGACAGGGAGCCACAAAATGCTATTTGTTGGCAAGGATAGACTACAAACAATGTTCCCATTTTGTTCCTTAAATAGAGGGAAAGGAAGCAAAGTGATAATGTTACTGCACTTGTCATCCAGCAGCCCCAACTAATGTTCCAAATGTATGAATTCACATTCTGCAGGGTAGCTAGAGGCTTGAAATATAGTTAATTAAACCTTCCATCCATGGACTCGACTCCATTTACATGGTCTGTTGCCATGGAAAAGCTGCCAACATCATCAAAGGCCTCTTCTACCCTGGTAATGTTCTCCTGCAAACTCTTTTGTAACTTGAAAACACACCCCAGTAGGTTCAGGAACAGCTTCTTCCCTGCCGTTATTAGACTGATGAATGGACCTCAAATAATGCTGATCTTGCTAATGTTGTTCTCGCCTAGCACACACCTTTCCTCTGTCTAGCTTTTTTTTAACCCTGTGATCTATATGTTGTTGCTTACAATGATCTGCTTGTAAACAAAGCTTTTCACTGTACTTAGGTACCTGACAATGATTCAATCAAACCAAATCAAATAAACCTGGAATGAAATCACTTACAGTGAGCTTGGGAGGTCTTCAAATTCAGCAAAAACCCAATGGTTCACTAGTGTACTTGAGGGAGGGAAATCTGTCATCCTTCCCCAATTAGAGTTGAACTTGACTCCAGACCCACAGCAATGGGGCTGCCTCTCAACTGCCCTTTGTTCAAGGATTCTCAACAGTGACTCAAACCCTTAGGAAAAAATAGCTCACTTGCCATGTTAGGGTGCTAATGACCGCATACCTGTTCTGTAACTGCCACAAAGCCTGCAGTTAATGTCAAAATTCACAATTCGTGGGGTCAGATGAAATGGGTAAAACAAACGGGAATATTAACAAACACTATGATAGTTAACATGACAGGTTTTTTGTACAGCTTCCCCTACCACTGCTGTCACATTACGTCAGGGTAATTTCAGCCATCAAATTACTTTCAGATGGAAGGATGATCTTTTAAATTCTCTTGGAAAATAAAAAAAAATATGTATTTCATTGACAGCTCTGAAATGATCCATATTTTGCTTAGAAGTAAACTTGAATTCAAGATGAAAGAAATAAGTTGCTGAGATTCTCAAAGAGCAGTGGACTGAGCTATCACTCTCCAGCATGGCAGGGACATTCTGCATGGCTGCAATGACAATTCCTGCGCTGTATGGTAATGATAGCTTTCCTCTTGTGTCATTAGCGATAAGCTTCCGCATCAACACCTTATCTCCAAGGGAGCAAGGCTTCATATCAAACACACCCCTGCTATCTCTTCGACCCAGTCACTAGTTTATAAAGGGGATAGATTCGAAAGAGAAGAGAGAGAAAGAAAATAAAATTTAGATGCGGATTGTCAGGAATCAAAAGACTATAATGGAACTTCAGGAACACTTAATGCTTTTGAAAGGTCAGATCTCTACTCCCAGAGGGAAATGTAGACGGCTGAAATGTGCTCTGAGCATGTCAATGGAGTTAACAATCAGAGAACTGTAGAAATGCCACTTTCTGAAGTTAATGTTTGCATTAACCTTATTGAGAGATGCTTGATGTTATTTTTACCTAATTGTTTTTAATAGTACAGGTACAATTTACAACAGAACAATTTATTTCCCTATAAATAGGTCAGATTATCTTATTCACAAAGGAATGATGTTCCCAATGTGTTTTTTTCTGCCATCAAGGTAAATCCACAAAAGCTTGAACTTCTAAAGTGTAGCCACTGTTGTATTGGGGTGATGTGTTTGTGAATTTGTGCATAGCAAGCTCCCATGAATAGCCACACAAAAATGGTCAAGTGAGCTGATTTTTTTCATTACTTGAGAGATATATATTAGTCATAATAGGGAGGTTTCTCTTGCCACCCTTGAGAAACGGCAATGGGGTATTTCCATGCCTCTGAAAGGACTTTGGTTTCTCTGAAAGACAGCAGCCACAACAGTGCAGCACTCCCTCACCCCACCACACTGAAGCTCATCCTTAATGCTGGTTTTCACAACCTGAAGTAGGACTCGAACGCACAGCTTTCTGAAGCAGAAAAGCTAGCATTAACAACAAATCGTCAGCAGGCATTAAGCACAAATTGTGATCACACACTTTACCATTCTCTAGTTTAAGGCTAGAGAATGGTAAAGTGTGTGATTCTCTAGGGAGTAGAGATCTGATCACACACTTTACCATTCTCCAGTCAGGATTCAGACATAGAAAGGCATCCCAGAGCATTCATTTCAATGGCAACTTTCTCAAACATGCTGGGCCTGTTGAGGTTTTATAGTGATTAGAATGAGGCCCAGATGAATCCAATTGACTATGAGATCCCTGATTGGGGTTGTTAATCTGGGCCAATCCGGGAGCCCTGGCTAACAGTTATAACTTCCGTCCCTCCCCTCCCCTTCACTGTTTTGATCACACAGCACTGTCCCTTGATGTGAAGGGCAGTGCTTGTCACTGGCCACCCGGGTGTTTTCCTATCTTCCTGGTGGTGGAAATTGAATAAAGATTGGTGCACTTTGTGTCTTTCACCGTGTCTCACACCTGCACACACACACCATGGGTGCTGGGGATAAAATAAGCACTACCGCACTTAGGTGGTAGTGTGGGGGTTAAAGGAAAAAAAAAATAAATTAAAAAAAGGGACACACACACCATGGGTGCTGGGGATAAAATAAGCACTACCGCACTTAGGTAAAAGAAAAAAAAAACTTCCGTCCCTCCCCTCCCCTTCACTGTTTTGATCACACAGCACTGTCCCTTGATGTGAAGGGCAGTGCTTGTCACTGGCCACCCGGGTGTTTTCCTATCTTCCTGGTGGTGGAAATTGAATAAAGATTTGTGCACTTTGTGTCTTCCACTGTGTCTCCCACCTGCACACACACCATGGGTGCTGGGGATAAAATAAGCACTACCGCACTTAGGCGGTAGTGTGGGGGTTAAAAAAGAAGAAAAAA
>NC_057734.1:9053888-9077284 GCF_004010195.1 Chiloscyllium plagiosum | reverse complement strand
CACCAGTTCAATTAAAGAGGTAATTCACATCCAATGAAGTAAACTATTGCTGACAAAATAAACACAGTCCTCCTCAGCACGGATTACAAAATCTTTGCCAGGGTGTTGTCTTCTCGCCTGGCCTCCGTGCTGGCCCACATGATCCACCCGGACCAGTCCTACACGGTCCCGGGCCGGAGGATACACGATAACGTCCACCTGGTCCGGGACCTGATCCATTTCTGTCGACGGGCTGGTCTGCCGAGCGCCTTCCTGTCTCTCGACCAGGAGAAGGCGTTCGACAGGGTCGATCACGAGTACCTGCTCGGGACTCTGCGGGCATTCGGGTTCGGGGCGCAGTTCGTCGCCCGGATCCGGCTTTTGTACGCCGCCGCAGAGTGTCTGGTTAAAGTTGACGGGTCCCTGACGGCGCCCCTTCGCTTCGGGAGAGGAGTGCGTCAAGGCTGCCCCCTGTCCGGCCAGCTGTATTCCCTGTGCGTGGAGCCTTTCTTGCGGAGGAGGTTGTCGGGGCTGGTTCTGCGCGGCGCGGGCACGGGGGTGGTCCTCTCGGCCTACGCCGACGACGTGCTCCTCACTTTCACCGACCCGGCTGACCTGGGGAGGATGCGCGAGTGCCAGGCCGTGTACTCGGCAGCGTCTTCTGCCAGGATCAACTGGGCCAAATATTCCAGACTACTGGTCGGTCTGTGGCGGGTGGACTCTCTGCCGGAGGGGTTACGGGGGTTCAGCTGGAGTACCACCCATCTCCTCTACCTGGGGGTCTACCTCAGCCCGGCTGAGGAATCCTGGCCGGCCAACTGGCAGGAGCTGGAGGCCAAAGTCTCGGCTCGCCTAGGCCGCTGGACAGGACTGCTCCGGGTGCTATCTTACAGGAGTCGAGTGCTGGTCATAAACCAGCTGGTGGCCGCCATGCTGTGGTACCGGCTGGTCACTTTGGTCCCTCCTCTTGGCTTTGTCGCTGGCATCCAGAGAACGTTGGTCGATTTCTTCTGGGACAAAAAGATGCACTGGGTCGCCGCGCAGGCTCTGGGTCTCCCTATTGAGGAGGGCGGTCAGTCGCTGGTGTGCGCCCGCACCCAGGTCGCGGCGTTCCGCCTTCAGACCTTGCGGCGATACCTTTACGTCGTGCCTCCTCCTAGATGGTGCGCCCTGGCGACGTATTTTTTCCGCCAGGTGCGTAACCTCAACTACGACACGCAGCTCCTGTTCGTCGACCGTGACGGTTTGCAGGTCGCCCTCAAGACGCTGCCTGTCTTTTACCAGGACCTGATCACTGTCTGGGACATGGTCGAATCGCGTCGCGCCTACCCTCCGGCTGGAGTAGCGGCTGTCGTCAGGGGGCCGTTGCTCAGGAATCCGCACCTCCGTACTTGCGGGTTCGAGTGGCTGTCGGAGGGGAGGGCCGCGGCGGCGAGGGTGACCAGGGTCGGGGACGTGCTGGGTGCCGGGGGCCTGGGCTGGACGCTGCCGCAGGACATAGCAGGCAGGGCGGCGGTAGACGTCCAGTACGTGGCCACCGGCATCCGACGCCTCAAAACGGCGGTGCTCGGACCCGACGTAGTACACCAGTTGGAGGACGCTCAGGTGTGCGGTGGGATCCCGTCCGAGCTCACCCCAGCCCGGACGGAATTTCACATTGGCCCCAAGGTCCCGTACTTCCCGCGGGAGCCTGTGCCCCACAACCTGAGCCGCTTCCGAAATTTTAATTTTGTTTTGTTTAAGGAGGCGAAAAGAAGAGCCCTGTATAGACTGCTGCTGCACACCGTCCACCTCTTCTCCCTCATCCACCGTCCGGACACGCCTTGGCGTGCCCATTTGCCACCGGGCGGTGGGGATCCCCAGTGGAGGGCTCTCTACGCGGGAGTCCTCCCCCTTTCTCTCGGGGATCTGGGGTGGAGGGTGCTGCACGCAGCAGTCCCCTCCGTCTAACTGCAGTAGTGCTTCACGGACTCCCAGCCCAACTGCTTGGTTTGTGGCGCTGTGGAGTCCGTGGACCATGTATATATTGGGTGTGGGCGTTTGCACTCCCTTTTTGATTTTCTGAAAAACCTTCTCCTCCGTTTTTGGCTGCAATTCAGTCCCACCCTCCTGATCTTTGGGCACCCGGTACGGAGGAGGGAGGGCAGGTCTGAAGACCTCCTCGTGGGTCTGCCCCTGGGCCTGGCCAAACTGGCCAGTTAGAGCCCGGGTGTCCTTGGAGAAGGAGCACGTGGTGTCGACCAACACCCTGGAGTTGTTCAGGGAGTGGAGTGCATCATTTCTCCCTCCAACTCTATTTTGATTTAGTCCCTACCCTCCCCTTCACTGTTTTGATCACACAGCACTGCCCATTGATGTGAAGGGCAGTGTTTGTCACTGGCCAGCCGGATGTTTTCCTATCCTCCTGGTGGTGGAAATTGAATAAAGATTGGTGCACTTTGTGTCTTTCACTGTGTCTCACACCTGCACACACACACCATGGGTGCTGGGGAAAAAATAAGCACTACCACACTTAGGTGGTAGTGTGGGGGTTAATTTAAAAAAAAGAAACTCTAGGGATTATGAAAAAAGAAGAAAAAAAAATAAACTGGAGTCTCGTCGCCCGGATCCGACTTTCGTACGCCGCCGCAGAGTGTCTGTTTAAGTTAACGGGTCCCTGACGGCGCCCCTTCGCTTCGGGAGAGGAGTACATCAAGGCTGCCCCCTGTCCGGCCAGCTGTATTCCCTGTGCGTGGAGCCTTTCCTGCGCCTCTTGCGGAGGAGGTTGTCGGGGCTGGTTCTGCGCGGCGCGGGCACGGGGGTGGTCCTCTCGGCCTACGCTGACGACGTGCTCCTCACTTTCACCGACCCAGCTGACCTGGGGAGGAAGTGCGAGTGCCAGGCCGTGTACTCGGCAGCGTCTTCCGCCAGGATCAACTGGGCCAAATGTTCTGGACTACTGGTCAGTCCGTGGCGGGTGGACTCTCTGTCGGAGGAGTTACGGGGGTTCAGCTGGAGTACCACCCATCTCCTCTACCTGGGGGTCTTCCTCAGCCCGGCTGAGGAATCCTTGCCGGCCAACAGGCAGGAGCTGGAGGCCAAAGTCTCGGCTCGCCTAGGCCGCTGGACAGGACTGCTCCGAGTGCTATCTTACAGGAGTCGAGTGCTGGTCATAAACCAGCTGGTGGCCGCCATGCTGTGGTACCGGCTGGTCACTTTGGTCCCTCCTCCTGGCTTTGTCGCTGACATCCAGAGAACGTTGGTCGATTTCTTCTGGGACAAAAAGATGCACTGGGTCGCTGCGCAGGTTCCGAGTCTCCCTATTGAGGAGGGCGGTCAGTCGTTGGTGTGCGTCCGCACCCAGGTCGCGACGTTCTGCCTTCAGACCTTGTGGCGATACCTTTACGTCGAGCCTCCTCCTAGGTGGTGCGCCCTGGCGACGTATTTTTTCCGCCAGGTGCATAACCTCAACTACGACACGCAGCTCCTGTTCAGCCAACCGTGACGGTTTGGAGGTCGCCATCAAGATGCTGCCTGTCTTTTACCAGGACCTGATCACTGTCTGGAACATGGTCGAATCGCGTCGCGCCTACCCTCCGGCTGGAGTAGCGGCTGTCGTCAGGGAGCCGTTGCTCAGGAATCCGCACCTCCGTACTCGCGGGTTCGAGTGGCTGTCGGAGGGGAGGGCCGTGACACCGAGAGTGACCAGGGTCGGGGACGTGCTGGGTGCCGGGGGCCTGGGCTGGACGCTGCCGCAGGACATAGTGAGCAGGGCAGCAGTAGACGTCCAGAACGTGGCCACCGCCATCCGACGCCTTAAAACGGCGGTGCTCGGACCCGACGTAGTGCACCAGTTGGAGGATGCTCAGGTGTGCGGTGGGATCCCGTCCGGGCTGGGGTGAGCGCGGACGGGATCCCACCATGGGTGCTGGGGAAAAAATAAGCACTACCACACTTAGGTGTAGTGTGGGGGAAGAAAAAAAAGAAAAAAGGGGACATCAAATAAGCAAAGAAAAAAAAAGATTCATACATCTTGTGTCTCATACCTGCACACACACAACATGGGTGCCGGGGGAAAAAAATAAGCACTAAAAAACGATAAAGAAAATAAACAGGAGCCTCACAGATTCTGTTTGGTCTGAGGGAGTTGGCTCAGTACGAAGGATTCTCCATTTGTGCCCAGAAGGGGACTGACTCTGAGCTGGCTGCCCACATTCAATGTGTACTGCTCCTGTTGGTTTCTGTTTGTTTTTGGAGAAAACCTGATTCCTGAATTGACTGATTGGCACAGCCAGTTTGTTAACTGGTATCCCTTTTATTGAAGGTTGACTTTTAACCTGACTGATTTAAATGGTCAATGTATTACAGGTGTAACTCAGTTCACATTAGGAGATTGTTGTTTCACTGGCTGGTTAGAACCTCTGTGTTACTCTTTTCTCTTGTACTTCGAGAAAAGGACAATGTTGATTTTTGTGGCTGGTTTTAGCCCTTGCATCTGTTTTGTGAATGTGTTTTTACTTTTTGTGTTTGGATTGAGCCCCTGTGAAGAAAATACATTTTTCTAGATGAGCTGTTCTTGTGGGTAGGCCTAGCCCTTGGTGGACTAGGCTTCTGTAAAGACTGAACACCTGTATGTACTGAGGTGAGTATCTACTGCCTCTGAGAGTAGACCAATCCTCTGTGAGTTAGCTGTACCTTCACAATGTACTATGTTCCTGTGAGTGGGCCTGTTTCTCTGGATAAACCAGGTCTCTACGGAGACTGAACATCTGTCTATACTGTAGGGTGTGTATTTCCTGCCTTCAGGAGTAGACTCTGCCCTTGGTTGTGGACTCTATCTTTGACAATGCCTTCTGCATACTGGAGAGGACTGTGTTACTGGTGATGGACTCTGCATTTTGAAGAGAACTGTTTATGGTAATGGACCAGAAAGGACTCTATTTTTTTTTTAACCCCCACACTCGAAAGGACTCTATTATTTGTTGGTAATTGACCATCTTGTTGCTGGTTAGGTTTATCACCTGCACTGTCTCATGTGTCCCTGAGTCTGACAAGCCTCAGTTGGGAGGCTCATAGGTCATCCCGAAGGCTGTCACCCTGAGAGCTGGAGGGTGGGTAGGCTGTTCAAAGCCCTGTTGTCCTGAGAAGGGGTAATCAGGATGGGCTGTGCCAGAGGTGGTCAGAAGGTGTGTTGGGGCAAGCTAAGATTCAGAAGATTTGTGGGCTGCCCTGTGCGCCATTGTCCCAGGGAAGGGGCTGGGCTGTCCTAGAGTGGCCGGAAGGTGTCGGGGCATCGGGGTGGGCGAGAGCCCGATGGTACATAAGGGCAGACCGAGAGCCGGAAGGTGAGTAGGCTGTCCTCAGCGCTGTCACCCTGGGTGGATACTGGGGTAGATTGGCCTGTAGGTGGCCGGAAGATGGGTAGGCTGTCTTGATCACTGTTGTGGAGGGGGTGGGGTGGGGGTGTGTGCTGCTGGGGAAGCAGGATGGGCTGTCCTAGAAGTGTCAAGATGGACTGAGCTGGAAGGAGCATGGGGCGGACTGAGAGCCCGTAGGGGCGGGTTGCCTTAGTGGCCAGAAGGTGGGAGGGATGGGTGTCTCGCTGGTTTGCCAGGGATGTCTGTGATATATGCATTGTTATTTATAGGTTGGTTTATCAGACTGTCTGATTACGTTTACTGTTTCTTGATTGATGCAGGGTGGGATTCAAGGCCTGTCTGTTTCCCTGTGTGGGGTTTGGGGTCTGGCTTTGCCCTTTCCCCTGTAAATTGCTGTTAATGTTAACTGTTTGTTTGTAATTTGTACTTCATAATAAAAAACCAGATCCAGCAAACCTCCTCTATGGGACTGACTCCAAGTTGCCTGGCCACAAAGCACTTGTTACTGCTGCTGTTGGTTTGTTGTTTTTTCAGGAAAACCTGATTCCTGAACTGGCTGACCTACAGTTTGTTAATTGGTATTCTTAATTGGGGACTGATTTCTAAACTGGCTGATTTTAACAGTCAGTATTACAGATGTATTTCAGTTCTCATTAGGGAACTGTTTCACTGGCTGGTTCCAGGCCTCTTATGCTTTTCTTTCTCTTTGAGAAAAGGACAATGCTGATTTTTGTGGCAGGGCTTAGCCCTCCACTCTGGTTTTCTTTGCATATGCTTTCACTATTTTGGTGTTGCACTGGGCCACTGCATGATACTGCTGCTCCATGGGTAGGCCTGACCCTCTGGAAAAACTGAACACCTGTGTGTACTGGGAGGTGAGCATTTGCAGCCTGGAGTGCACTCTGCCTTCAGGAGTGGACCAAATCTGAGTTAACTGCACCTTTACAATGCACTGTGCTCAGATTCAGACTCTCTCTTTCAAAGGG
Organism: Chiloscyllium plagiosum; assembly: GCF_004010195.1. Taxonomy (NCBI): domain Eukaryota; kingdom Metazoa; phylum Chordata; class Chondrichthyes; order Orectolobiformes; family Hemiscylliidae; genus Chiloscyllium; species Chiloscyllium plagiosum. The sequence goes on along the minus strand of NC_057734.1, from coordinate 9,070,962 downwards.
TTGGCTCTGAGCTGGCTGATCAGAGCCCATGTACTGTGTGTATATAAATAGTGATTTGTTAATGGGCTATCAGCCCCTTTGCAGTTCATTGATATCTCTACAGTGTGGAAACAGGCCATTTGAACAAAGAGCAAAATTTACAGCCCAGGACACGTCCCTCGGCCCTTCAAGCCTGAGCCGATCCAAATCTACTGTCAAACCTGTCACCCAATTCCTAAGCATTCGTAACCCTCTGCTCCCCACCTACTCGTGCATCTGTCCAGACCCATCTTAAATGAATCTACCATGCCTGCCTCTACCACCTCTGCTGGCAACACGGTCCAAATGCCCACCACCCTCTGTGAAGTACTTGCTGCATGTATCCCCCTTAAACTTTCCACCTCTCATCTTGAAAGCATGACCTCTGGTTATTGAATCTTTCACCCTGGGGAAAAAGCTTGTCTCTATCCACCCTATCTATACCCTTAATGATTTTGTATACCTCAATCAGGTCCCCCCCAATCTCCTTTTTTTTTCTAGTGTAAATAAGCTTAACCTACTCAACCTCTTCATAGCTAGCACCTTCCATACCAGACAACATCCTCGTAAACCTTCTCTGCACCCTCTCCAAAGCATCTGTACATCTCTGACCTAACCTACACCTTTTTAGACTATGGGAGGAAACCTGCACTGACACAGGGTGAATATGCAGACTCCACATAGTCGCCAAAGGCTAGAATTGAACCTGGGTCCCTGGTGCTGTGAAGCAGCTGTGCTAACCACTGAGCCACTATTTCAGGTTTGTGTGAATACAATAGACCTCTACAAAATTCGCTTTACAGGTCATTAGTAATACACATGCTATCTATTTTATACTTTGCATATTCTTTTCATAAATATGAAATTAATACACATCCAGGGTAGTGGAGTAGGTTTAAACTGGCCATGGATAGGGATAAAACATGAGAATTACATCTGGACACCACTATAACAACATGCTGAATATTCTAATGGAACTGAACATAGGGAAGCATAGTCAAAGTCTGACTGAATTGGTTCTGACAATTTTCACCATTAGCAATTTCACCCAGCTACCTTCTGTCAAATTCCAATCCAACTTGCATTTTATTTTATTCATGGGATGCAAGTGTCATTTATTAGAACATAGCACAGTACAGCAGTGTACAGGCCCTTTGGCCCTCAATGTTGTGCTGGCCTTTATCTTGATCTAAGATCAGAATAACTTTGTTATACTAACTTCCAAGTGTCTATCCAAGAGTTGCTTAAATGTCCCTAATGTAGCTGACTCCTCTGCCACTGCTGGCAGTGCCTTCCACGCACCCACCACTGTAAAGAACCTGTCTCTAACATCTCCCTTAAACCTTCCTCCAATTACTTTAAAATTATGTCCCCTTGTGACAGATTTCCATCCGGGGGAAAAAGTTTCTGGCTATCCACTCTGTCAATGCCTCAGCATCTTGTATATCTCTATCAAGCCACCTCTCACCCTCCTTCACTCCAATGAGAAAAGTCCTAGCTCCCTGATCCTTAAACACCACCTTCCAAACCCCATGACCTCTACCATCTAGAAGGACAAAGGCAACGGATATCTGGGAATACCACCACCATCAGGTTCCTCTCCAAGCCATTCAATATCCTGATAAGTCATGTTCTTTCAGTTTGGCTGAGTTAAATACCTGGAACTGCCTCCATGACAATACATTCTGGATCAATGATGCTGGAAGAGCACAGCAATTCAGGCAGCATCGAGGAGCTTCAGCACCAGCACCATTGATCCAGAATCTGGTTTCCAGCATCTGCAGTCATTGTTTTTACCTCCATGACAATACAGTCCAGGCAGCATCCTAGTAATCTCCTCCGCACCCCCTCTAAAGCTTCCACATCCTTCCTTTAATGAGGTGAACAGAACTGACCACAGTTGTCCATCCTTAACTGCTCTTGAGGTAGTGAGCTGTCTTAATGAATCACTGCAGTCCACATAATACTATGGCTATACCTATACTATCATGCATGGAATTCCAGGTATTTAACTCTTCCACACTGAAGGAACAGTGACTTATTTCCAAGTCAAGATAGTGAATAGCTTGGAGGGGAACCTGATGATGGTATTCCCATATATCTGTTGCCCTTGTCCTTCTAGATGGTAGAGGTCATGGGATTTGGTAGGTGTTGGAAGGAGCTTTGAGTTTCTGAAGTGCATCTTGGAGACAGTGCCTATTACTGCTACAGTGCGTTGGAGGTGAAGAGAGGGAATATTGGCAGCCTGCTTTGACGTGGACAGTGTTGAGATTCTTTGGCATCCTTAAAAATTAAGGAACACCTTCAACATTGTAAATCACCTTCTCTCCATTACCACCTCCAGTCTCTCAACCTTCCAGAACTTCTGACTCCTCTAATCCTGGCTTCTTGATTTCCATCACACTACCATTGTGCTTGTCTTTTCAATAGCCATTGCCTAAGACCTAGGAATCCCATCGCTAAAGCTCTCCAACCCCCTCTCTTCTTGCTTTGCAATATTCATTCATAGAATCCCTACACTGTGGAAACAGGCCATTCAGCCCATTGAGTCTGCACCAACCCTCTGTACATCATCCCACCCAATCCCTGTAACCCTGCATTTACCCTGGCTAATCCACCTAACCTACACATTCCTGGACACTATGGGCAATTTAACATGGCCAATCCATCTAACTTGTGCATCTTTGGACTGTGGGAGGAAACCAGAGCACCTGGAGGAAACCCATACAGACACAGGGAGAATGTGCAAACTCCATACAGACAGTCACCCAAGGCAGGAATATAACCTGTGTCCCTGGTGCTGGGGCAACAGCACTAACCAGTGACCAACAGTGCCACCCCTTATTCCTGATATTCCTTGAAACATACATTTTCTATTCAAATGTTGCATCATCAGACTTAAAATCCTCAAGTGACATGTTGACAAATGGCTTTTGACAATCAGAGTTGCAAAGGTCTTTGGGATTATTCACCTTGTCAAAGGTGCTACATAAATGCAAGTTATTGTCTGTGACAGGTGAGCGCTGTGAGTCCTTGCTGGGTCTCCACTTATCTTTCCTGAGGCTCTTTCTCTTCAGATATTGAGTTTTCCCTGCACTGTAGCAATTCACTGCTAATAGGAGAGTTAACAGAAGGAAACACAGGTAACCATGGCATTTTGTAAATGGAACACCCAGAGCAAGATCAAAAGAACAAGACAAAAATATAGCATTTATCTTGTTACCATGGAAATATTCCCTCCTATGTCTGCTCAGATTAATTAAGGAAATCTGAGGTAAGCCATGTAAGTTGAGTCCATCTCAAATGAAGATAGCCTTTGGGTATGATGAGTTGGAAATATTTCTTCAAACTGAAGAGAAAAGGAAACTGATTATTATCAGTACATTTGCATTTAAATCCTCCTGTAGAGCTGTATGCACTTTCACTGCTGAAAGAGAATTTTTAAAGCCAAGTGTGCCTCAAATGAATAAATTATTTAATGACATTGCAGATGAGGGTTCCTGTCATAGGATATTGCAAGGTGCAAAGATGAAAGGAAGGTGAAGTAAAGGAATGGGGGTTAAAGTATGATTGATCAGGACAAAGTACATCGTGAACTTCATTTTAATTGCTGCATGGAATGTGGCAGTCACAAACAATGCCCATCCTTAATTGCCCTTTGTGGTCTTGTTAGGCCCTTTGAGTACCAGCCTTCTGACTGCACTCTGTGGGATAGGCCTGAGAAAAATTTCCTTCCCCAGATAACGTTTCACAAGTTTGAAGGTCACTATTAGACACTAGCTTTCAATTCCAGAATTATTAACTGTATTGAAAGTCAACCAGATACCACATGTGGGATTTGAACCCGTGGCCTCTAGATTACATGTCCAATGACATCCCCATTATGCCAACATCAACTCTGCTCAACTTTCTGGGATCTGTCTCTTTGTCCTGACACTCTGCCACTTTTTAATGATTGGAGGGCATTAGTGTTCTGCATCATAATTGCCCATTTTTAACTGAGCATTAGGTGGTGCACTGTTGGGAGTATATGGAATCTTACCACACAACATTCAGGCTATTGTGTCTGAAAGAGCCATCCAATCCAAAGACAAAACATATGAGAACACTTCCCAATGAGCCCTGACCCATGTGTTATGGCCAGATGATTTGAGGAGAATTAAAGGAAACATTGCCATGATAGATTCTCAGTTCCTGGCAGAACTGAAGAAACTACTAAAAATCTATGACTTTGGCAGAGTTTTGTGATGATGCAGCAGGAAGCCACATTGTCTGCAGTTTGAAGGTAGCATCATCATGGAAAACTATAGTAGTGGAGGACAGGCTCACTGTTTCATGTGATGGATTTTTAAAACTGCCACCAACTATGGTAGAAGTAGTAAAGAAGGGGCAAAAGTTGCATGATGATCGCAAGCCAGTCACTACATGACATTTGAATGTATTTCAACAAGGAACCCCTTTTCATGAAGAGAAAAATTGTACTTGCCATCATTTTGAGTTACAAGTTACCTAAATGTTGATGGTCAACAAAGAAAACTACCAGCAACACTGTACTTTAATTCTTGTCATTTTTACTTTAGGTCTCTGCACGTACATTGTATATCTAAATAATTAAATTGTGCAGATCTTCTGATACTTGTTGTTGTCGTTGTTCTTGTACCTGCTCATTCCCAGCTAAGGTTCCCCTGATGTGAGTGTGTGGAGTTTGCATGTTCTCCCTGTGTCTGCATGTGTTTCTTGCTCTGGTTTCCTCCCACAGTTGAAAGATGTGCAGGTTCAGTGAATTAGCCATGGTAAATGCGAACACTGGGTGGGGTGCTCTTCAGAGGGTCAGTGCAGACTCAATGGACTGAATGGCCTCTATCTGAACTGTATAGATTCTATGATTTTTCTAGATGGATTTCTCAACTAGAAGATTACCCAATACATACCTGTGCAGAGTTTTCAGTGATTATTGTGCTTTGGGCTTTCTATTTGATAGGGGATAGTGAGGTGATAGATGGTGAACCTTCCAGTCATTTATAAACATCTGAATGTTTCACTCATAAACTGAGGGCCAATGTTGCTCATCACAAAATTTGCAATGCCATAATGACCTGTGTGTTTTCAGGCATTCTACAATATTATAGTTATTGACATTGGCTGGTCTAACTCTCAGTAGGTAGGATAGTCACGGGGGGAAAAATAATTGGGTCCTGCAAGAATAAAGACATGTACTCCAAACATCCATGATCTGTCAGGGATCTCATTTGTCACTAGTTCTTTAAACTTGCTTCACTTGGTGCACTGCATTGGTTGATGTGCTCCTTAATCTCATTGCCTATGTTTCTCTGGTAGATTGTTACCGTCGACTTCCTCAGATTAGATTCGACTCAATGGTTTGCATGGCTGTGCAGCAGCATCTCCTTTGGTAATGACTTTTTTCCCTTTTGTATAAGATGCCATCTTGGGCTCTCATTTCACATCTGATTGGCTAATACTCTCTCACAGCAGTTATGTGCTTGGATGCTTTCAGGCTATCCTTTTCTCCGTTACTGGAGAAAGATACCATTACCATTTCAGGTTGGAATGACTCTTCCTCAGAATCCTCTCGAGTTATATTTGCAACTTTAGCACTGTTTTTCTCTCCACAGATGCTGCCCGATTTTGGGTTTCTCCAGCACTTCCTGTTTTCATTCAGGTTTCCAGCATCTGCAGATCTTTATTTTTACATTCATCATTGCTTCCTTCAGCATCTAGAGAGTTGTCTCTGGGCAAGACCTTTGTGCTTCAGTTTTAATGCCTCTTCAGGCTTGATGACTTCCAAACCATGTAAACATTGCCTTTCCTTGAATCTGGAAGATTTTAAGCTCTGTCCTCAGCTGGCTTCAGAGGAAGAGTTACACTCAACAGCATGTTGGCAATCTATATCCATTTCACGTGTGTGTGTGTGTGTGTGTTACATCCATGCGATTTCTCTAAAGACAATATCTCTCCATCATTCTGTGCAGTGACTTTGGAACAGATAGAAAATGGATGGAGCAGCTTAAGGTCCTACTCCACTGACAGTGACTCCCCAAACAAATTAAAATGGTCACAAAGACAAGAGCCAGGCATTCTTTCTCAATGAGTGTTAATACCATTGCACATCAACAGAGAATTTGTATAGAAGTTCACTCTCTGATGACAAATTAGAATTTTGCTAAATATTGCATTGATTTTATTGCATTTGTGAACTGCTTTCATACCCGGTGGTTACTGCATCTCCTGTTTCAGCTCTAACCTTGTGTGATGATGCTGCTTCTTTAACACTGTTATGTTGTCCTTGGTCTTTTTCTTAGGTCATAAAAGCACAGCGATTCTGAAAAGTCTGTGCTTGGGATGAGTTTTAGAGCCAATTTGATTATAGCTAACAGATACGGCCTCAGACAAAAGGCTTTCAAGTTTAAAAAAACAGGTGTACAATGAAAGGGGAGTGACCAGGTCTCCCAGCTCAGCTTTTCTCTGGTTTGGTTTGGTTTGGTTTGGTTTTGGAAGTCTGTGTTCACTGAAAGCAGTCAGGCAGTTTGAGGGCTGCTGGGCCGAGAAACAGTTCCATGGAAGAGGGTCATCCATGCTGCCGTCTCAATCTCTGAAATCTCCCCTTAAGACCCTCTGTTTGAGGAGTTAGTTCAGTTGGCTGGATGGCTGGTTTACAACAGAGTGATACCACCAGGTTTCAATTCCTGCACGGACTAAGGTTACAGTGAAGAATTCTGTCCCTTTGTTTCCCTTCTCCCAACCCAACTCCCCGGGAAACCCAACTCCCCGGGAAACCCCCCCCCCCGTGTAATCTGTTGGGTTTTTGGATAGGTTGTTATTCTGTATTGTTCTTTCTTTTTTGTTCTTGTTTCTTCTGGTAATCTTGTAAATACATTCTGTTTATAACTAATAGTTTGACCAATTGCATCCCTCCTGGAATATCCACATTACACCTACTTAAAGCAACAACCAAAGTTAGGGTCAGGGCTAATTTGGAATGTTTTGCAGGGGTCTGGCCAAGTCCATAACATTTGTCAGAATCCTTTCACTATCCGTGCATGACCTGTACACTTGATATCAGGCACCTTCACTTGTGTCCTTTACTTGTTCAGCTTCATATTCATTGGTGAGCTCTTTTTAGCAGTTGCTGTAGATTCTGATCATGAGCAGCAATAACTTCTTTAATGGTCTTTCCACATATAGAGACTGGCAGATCATTCCCAGTAGTTTCCACTCCAGGAGGGTCACTGACTATCTTACTGACTTTTATTTGTGCTTTTGGCTCTTTTCTTTCTGTTGATACTTTTCTGGAGCAATGGAATTGTCAAAGGCCATCTGTAACCATCAGCATTTCCTGAATAATGTCCAAAATGTAGTTACAAAATCAGCTTTTTCCATTAACTTCCACTTGTCAGTCACCAACTTTGCATTAAGACAGGCAAAGTCATTGGCTTTGGTGAGTCGTGGCAACACTTCAATGGTAGGCATGGGAAACCAATATTTCTTCACTATATTTTTGTCAGATTTTTTAGAAATATGAATACTCTTAGCTTTCCAGTTTTTTTCACTGATACTATACTGCTAATTGAGCCTAAAGAGCTATTACTTTTATGAATATTCCTATCTTTTCCAACTCCTCTGTCATGTCTTTCAGGCTGGACCGGTGATCAGCTGAATTCCATTCCAGCCTCCGAGGCCGGTCGGTCGGTGTTGATTTGATGGGCCAAATGGCCTGCTTCAGCATTTCAGAAATTCTATGAAATTAATCTTTTATAGGACTATTTTGCTTCTTTCTAGATAAATATTCTTGTAAACATGATTCCGTTTCTTGCACTCAATCGCTGTTTTCCCCATGCTGAAGGACATGCTTCCTTTCCAGTTTATGCAATGTCCTCTGCAGTATTTACATTCCGTAGTCTGGTCTTAAGTTCTGCTGGATTTTCTGGAGAACATTTGTTTATTTTCATCAAGTCCACTGAGAATGCATCATACCATAATACAAAGCTTTGTACGTTCTATTATCAAGCTCTAGCTGACGATTGTCAATGTCAGAGCTTTCTGCTCTTTTAGCCAACATGCTTTCATGGTGGGACAAGGGAACCAAAACTGCTCTCACTACTTCAGCACCTTGCATTATTGTAATTAGACTTCTTCGACTCCAATGTCCTTGAAATAAAGGCTAACATTGCATTGGCCTTCCTGATTATCTGCTACACCTGCGTCCTTCACTTCCTATGTTGTGTGTGCAAATAACTTCCAAGTCCTCCTGTGTTGCAGCTTTTCTCGACATAAATAATAATCTGTATGCCTGCTGTCCATGATAATAGGACAACATTAAAAGATTGAACCTGGATTTTCTTGGTCGATAATACTCTGCACTGAAACAAAGTATCTGTAACTAATGGGCCACCTGCAGTGGTCTACATGTTAAAGTATTTGTTTGTGTTACATGAAGGCTTCTAACCAATTTCCATTGGCATTTTAGTTGCCCTCTGGTGTTTTCTAAGCCTGGTTTAGTTATTGTTGTGGAATAGTGGAATCCTAGTCTCATCACTCAAGTTCCTCCGGACATTAATTTTAGCAGGGTTCCATTTCAGTGGGTGGCATGGTGGCTCAGGGGTTAGCAATGCAGCTGCACAGTGCCAGGGACCCAGATTAGATTCCTGCCTCAGGTGACTGTGCAAACTCCACACAGGCATTCTGTGTGTCTGCGTGGATTTCTTCTGGGTGCTCTGGTTTCCACCCACAATCCAAAGATGTGCAGGTCTGGTGAATTGGCCATGCTAAGTTGCCCATGGTGATTGGTGCATTAGTTAGGGCAAATATAGGCTAGGGGAATGGGTCTGCGTGGGTTACTCTTCGGAGGGTCAGTGTGGACTTTAGGCCGAAGGGCCTGTTTCCATATTGTAGACAATTTAATCTAACCATTAAAAGGGTTTGCTTAATTGTGATTGGATATTAAGCAGATTCAGACACCAAAGCAATTAAGTTATGACAAGCAGCTCATCCCTTTATAAGAACCTCAACAAAAGTCCAACAGGAGAAAACAGTGGAATTTTCCATCAATACATATCTAATAGTGGGGGATGGGGTGGTGGTGGTGTTTATAAACAGGTTCCATCAGAGAGTGAAGTCTTCAATTCTCATCATGGTTGCAAATTCATTAATATTGTGATCTTCTCCCAAACAGCAGACTAATTAAAACTAACTTTGTGGTGCTATTTTGTCAGACATGTTGGAAGGAGCTTGCAGTGGTTTTCCGAAATGTAATCTTTCACTGAGAACATTGCAGTGCATCAACTGGACAGGTCATCCTGCCGTGTCACTCATTCCCTGAAAAGCCTGGCTCCTACAGGCGATAGAGAATAAGTGGGTCTTAATTTCCACAATTTAAAGCAACTATGTGTGGTAAAACAATGAATGGGTGGACCAGACCTTTCTGAGGCCAATTTCCTACAGGGTACAAAGAAGCTTTATTATTTGGTTGCATGACACATGTAGCAGCGAGAGACAGCAATATAGACATGCCAGATTTAACTAGCCTTAGATTTGTATCCACACATGGTTGGAACTTAGAGGATAAATTGAGACATTTAATAGTTTTTCTGACATCCAATTGTGGGCAAACCATAATTTCTTCCAGTTAAACACTTGAAAGGCCAATTGCTCCATAAACTCTGTATCCTCCCTACTAACACTACAGACACCTCCTCAGCCACTGTTTCATGCTGAACCCAGTTTGAATTAACTGACTGCAAAGTTGCAAACAAAGTTTCTTGCTACCATCACAAAAATGGCCTGTTGCCACCCAGGAAATGTTACTGCACTCCATCAATCTGTTCACTGCTGACATCCTCTTCATTCAGATGTCACCATGTCAGTGCTGTCTTGGTCATAATTCCACTCTCATCCAAAAGATAGTATATCTAATAGTGCAACTAGAGTGTCAGTCTATACGTTATGCCCTTAATAATTTAGAAAAGAGGATTGTATTTATATAGTGACTTTCAGAACTCCAGGATATTGCAAAGTGTTTTTGTTATCACAGAAATACTAATGAAGTGCAATCACTGTTGTGATATCGAAAGTGTACATTTATGCTCAACATGATCCTATGGTCAACAATATTAGACAGGACATTGAGTACAAGTCCACTGTTCTTCCACAAATTAGTAGCACAGGATATTTTATGTTCCCATGAATGGGTGGACATGCAAAACCTTAATTTAATGACATATTTGAATGACAGCTCCTCCATCTGTGTAGCATTCTGTCAATGCTGCAATAAAGAGGCAGTGCAGATGTGCCCAAGCCTTGGAATGGATCTTAAATCCATAACTCGAGTTAAGAGGTCAACACACTGAGCTACACCTCAAACCCTCAGTGATTTATTACACCCAGTTGGAAGGATACACGCAATGAATGGTTGGTCCCTAGAGAGTACTGAGGAACAATACCTTGGTGCACCAACCCATCGATCCCTGACCATGTCAGTACAGTTATATAGGCTGGTGAAAAAGGCATAACAAATGCTTACCTTCATTAGCCAGGGTGTAGAATACAGGAGTAAGAAAGTCTTGTCACAACTTTGTATTTAATCTGTGACCTAACTAATGTTTTATAGTCAGTTCTGCTACAAGGCAGTAGTTCCATTCTTGCATAATCCCGTGTTGTAAGAAATTTACGTAATAGCAGCACCATTTAATTTAATGGGGTCAGAATCATGTTATAACCAACACATGCTTTAAAACTTGGCACTTTATAAACAGTGTCCCCAACTCATCAATCATGTTATAGCAAATTGTGTTAACAAAACTCTCATTATAGCAGAATGGTCCATATTGTGAGAGGTTCTGGTCACTACACTATTGGAAGGAGATGATTGCACTGAAGAAGGTGCAGGGCTCAAAAGTCTGTTATGAGGATAGATTGGATAGGCTGGCTTTGTTTTCCTTGGAGCAGAGGAGGCTGGGGCGATTGGGAGTTAGGGATCTGATTGAGGTGTACAATACTGTGTGTTATATTGACAGGATAAACTGTGAGAACCTTTTTCCCCAAAGGTTGAGGGATATGGGCCAGGAAGGTGGAATTAGTTCAGTTTGGGAACATGGTTGGCATGGACAAGTTGGACTGAAGGGTCTGTTTCTATTGACTCTGACTCTGAAAAAGGATGTTTCCTCTCGTGAGAAAACCTAGAACTGAGGATCGTGGTTTAGAAGTAAGGGGTCGCCCATTTTGATTTGACTTATTACTGTCATATGTACTATGGTACAGTGAAAAGTTATGTTTTGCATGCAGAACAGGCATATCATATCATATAAAGTGCATTAAGATAATAGCACTGAGCGAGAAATACAATGTTACAGCTACAGAGAAGGCGCACAAAGAACGAGAGCAACACTAAATTTGAAGACATTTAAGACAAAGAGAAGGCCAAAATGATTCTCTCCGAGGGCTGAGGATCTTTGGAATTTCCTACCACAAAAGTGGATGCAGAATCATTATATATTTTTAAGGGTAGAGGTCAATTGATTCCGGATCATCAAGAGGAAGATAGATTATCAGGGGAACACAGATTTTATGGGTGGCAAGGTGGCTTAGTGGTTAGCGCTGCTGCCTCACAGCGCCAGGGACCCGGGTTCAATTCCAGCCTTGGGCAACTGTCTGTGTGGAGTTTGAACATTCCCCCTGTCTGTGTGGGTTTCCTCCCACTGTCCAAAGATGTGCAGGTTAGGTGAATTGGCCATGTTAAATTGCCCATGATGTTAGGTGCATTAGTCAGGAATAAAATATAGGGAAAGGGAATGGGTCTGGGTGGGTTACTCTTCGGAGGGTCAGTGTGAACTTGTTGGGCATAAGGGGCTGTTTCCACAATGTGGGGAATCTAATCTAATCAGCCACCATCATATTGAACAGCAGAGCAGGCTCGAGGGCCGAGTGGCCTATCCTGTTCCTTTTCATACGTTCATTTTCTTTTTCTGATTGATACTGGCTTCAAAGTTTTTAGAATTCTGATCAAACAGCAACACCAATCCTCCGAAGTAATCTGATTTATTTCGCACTAACTCCTTCGCTTAATTGGATGTTGTGGTGGTTTTAGTTATTTATCTCCAAGGCAAACCAGAAGGGCCTCGTTTTGCACAGATGGCACCAACAGTATGTTTGGACGCTATGAAAATGCAAGAGAAATGCCTGCCATCTGCAGTGGGCTAACCTGCAGGTACATGTAAACCTGGGCTGGGGGTGGAAGGCGTTGCTGGAGAAATCGTTTGTGTAAGTGTAGGTTGAACTGGATCTATTTATAAGAGTTGCATTGATATATGGATCTCTTCAGATGAGAGGTGGCTAGGTAATGATAGGAATTGTGCTGCTTTAATCCCCACGCAGTTCTAGTAAGAAGAATGAGCGGTGATATAAATTAAAGAGTACAATTCCAAAGAGGATGCAGAAACAGAAGGACTTAAGGATAAATGTGCACAAATCATTGATGCCAGCAGAACAGATTGGAAGAAAATGACAGATAAAATCCTGGGGTTTTATACAAAAGCAAAGATATTATGATGAATCTCTGATAGACACTAGTTCAACATTAAGTGAGGCTTAGTATTTAATTCTGGGCACAACACTTGAGATCTGAGAGATATGAAAATGGTTTCAGAGATGTCAGAGGCTGAGGGGTGACCTTATAGAGGTTGATAAAATCACAAGGGGCATGGATAGGATGAATAGCCAAGGTCTTGCTCCCCAGGGTAGGGGTGTCCAAAACTAGAGGGCATAGGTTTAAGGTGAGAGGGGAAACATATAAAAGAGACAACCTTTTCACGCAGAGGATGAGGAAACTTGTGGAATGAGCTGCCAGAACATGTGGTGGAGACTGGTACGTTTACAACATTTAAAAGGCATCTGGATGGATATATAAACAGAAAGGGTTAGGAAGAGTATGGGCCAAATGCTGGCAAATGGAACTAGATTAATTTAGGCTTTCTGGTTCATTTGGGTAAGTTGGACCAAATGGTCTATCTCCATGCTGTCCAACTCTATGACTGTAAGACTTCAGTTATATCAGTAGTTTTGGAGGAGCCGGGTTGTTTTCCTGAGGGAGGAGAAGGTTAAGAAGAGATTTGATAGTCACAAAAGATCTGGGAAGATTAGACAGTGCTGCTTTTGATGGCAGAATCAAGAATGATAGAACATTGATATAAGGTGACTGAGAAGAGAACAAGGACATGAAGAAAACTTTGTTTATACAGCAAGCAGTTACGGTCTGGAATGTACTGCCTTAGAGTATGGTGGAGGCAGACTCGAGCATGGCTTTCATTGGGAATTCAATGAGCCTTTTTGAAGAGAAAAGGCTTTGCAGGGTTACAGGGAAAGGGGTGACAAGTATGATTAACTTGCATGGGTAAGATGGGCTGAATGATTACAGAACACAGAAGCAAACCAATCTAAACTTTCAACATGTGACTCTTGAAAGTGCAATCACTACTAGGAATGCGGCAATTGCACCGTGTGTCCAAACAGAATAAATACTGAACACACTGCCAATGAGCTAACCCTTTCGAAAATTTACAATCACAAATTGTTTAACCACATGGACGGCAGCTATGCTTATTTGCTGGTTACCCGTCTTCTCTGTTAGTGCTTGCTAAATGTGGTTATCGCACTTTAGTGAATCAAAGGACACTGCAAGTTAGCACCCAGCTCTTTCCTTCTCCTTTTTGAGTTGAAAAAATATTTATGCTGAGGGTAAACTACAAGCAGTGTGGCCTCAGATCCCAGTGCCTTGGGAAGTGCATTGTTCTCCTAGAACATCTGCAGCCCAGCTATAATCATACAATCTTGCACATAACTCACCTCATTTAACAAAGCGTACCTGCTTGTGCTTCTGCAAACCTTTGGTCAGGAGACTCTCTGGTAGTGGCATGAAGAAAAGGTTCAGGGAAAGGCTGCAGGTTTCTGGGCAGCATGATGCTCAGTGGTTAGCACTGCTACCTCAGTGCCAGGGACCCGGTTTCAATTCCAGTCTCTGGCACCTGTCTGTATGGAGTTTGCACATTCTCCCCACTTCTGTGTGTGGGTGCTCTGGTTTCCTCCCACAATCCAAAGACATGCAAGTTAGGTGAATTGGCCATGCTAAATTGCCTATGCTAAATTGCCTATACTGTTCAGGAATGTGTAGGTTAGGTGCATTAGTCAAGGGTAATAGGTTAGGGGAATGGGTTTGGAATACTCTTCAGAGGGTCAGTGTGGACTTGTTGGGCCGAAGGGCTGTTTCTACACTGTAGTGGTTCTATGATTTTATCCCATCCACCTGTAGAAAATGTTAGTTACTCAGAGCTTTAAGAAGCTGGCTGTGCTCACATTACTCAGGAGGAGATGGTGAGGATTGTGTGAGAACTATTTCACCTTCCATTAGTTTGTAGGTCTTAGCTGGACACGTCAACACTGAATTGAAAAAGTTCTGTAGAAACTCAGCATCATGGAGACAGGGAAACAGAGAATGTTTTGAGTTAGGATTATGATGGCATAGACTGGTTTGACAGCAGGGTCTGTTGCTGTGCTGTATGACTAAGTCTTCTGATGAATTGAAGGGGAGGTGATGGACAGTGGTATTATCGCTGGATTGTTAACAGAGACACCCAGGTTCTGGGGAACTGGCTTCAAAACCTGTCATGGCAGACAGTTGAATTAGAATTCATTACAAATCTGGAATTAAAGAGTTGAATGATGACCATGAATTCCTTGTTAATTATCAGGAAAAGCCTATCTAGTTCATTAATGACCTTTTTAGGGAAGGAAATTGCTATCCTTACTGAGTCTGGCCTACACGTGACTCCAGATCCACAGCAATGTGGTTAACTCTTTAACTGCCCTCTTGGCAAGAAATGAACGAACATCTCACGAATGTTCTTCAGATTTTCATATTCTGAAGAGTTATACCAGACTCAGTGTTAACTCTGTTTTTCTCTCTCCACAGATGCTGAGATTCTACAGCAATTTCTGTTTTGGTTTTTTTGCTTTTTGTTAGACCTACAGCTGACCTGACCATCTCAGTCTGGCAGCTGCAAGAGAAATGCCCTCAGGAAAGGAGACAATGCTATATTGTCTTCATCAATCTCATTAAAGTATCTGACCAGGTTAGCAGAGGCAGTCCATCTGAGCTGTTGGACAAACCTGGGGTATATCTGAAGCTGCACAGTGATTTCCTCATTCCATGACAATATGCTGAGTAAGGTCAACTATGCCAGGGCAAGCCCAGAACCACCGATCTACAGTGGGATCAAACAGGGCTGTGTTCCGTCACTGAATCTGTCTGCTCCTGTCATGTGCCTTGAGATCATCTCAGAGTGCACTTACTCACATATTGTAAATAACAGCCTTGCTCACCTGAGATCAAAGACGAAGATGCGTCAAGTCCTCACAAAGTTGGTCTACACTAACCATGTTGCATGAATGCTCTGTACCAAGTAAACGCTGCAGCAGCAAATAGACAGACTCTCTCGGACTTGTAAATTGTTTGCTTTGACCACCAGCATCAGGAAGACAAATGTCAGTGCAGGCTGACACTATACTGCCATCTATCAGCATTGACAGTGTGACGCTGGGAGATTATTGATAGCTTCACATATCTCGGCTCCACAATCAGCAGCAATCTGTTACGTGATGCTGAAATCAATACATTGATCGCAGAAGCATCACCTGTTTTGAAAAGCTGAGTAAGAGAGAGTGTGGAACAGCATCAACCTGACTGACAACACCAAAGTGCAATCTGCCAAGCCTGTAACATTAATGCACACCTCTACAATGGTGACACGAACAGCAACATGGCCATCGATAGAAATGGGTGGACACTTTCCACTGTTGGTGCCTCCAGACATGCTCGACAGCTCTTGGCAAGCAAAAATCACTGACTTGGAGATCCTGGAGCATGCTAATTCCATCAGATACACATTCCTCAGCTAACAATGTCTGTGCTGTCTCAGCTATGTTCATTGGATGGATAATGGCTTCAAATCCAAAGACCTTTTGCACTGCCACAACCGCAAGGGTATCCAGATCTCTGCTACAAGGACACATGCATGTAGGAAGTTGACACTGACAACTAGGCCACAGTCACTGACAGTCATAACTCCTTTCTGTTTTACTTATTCATGGGCTGTGGCATTACGGATACTTATTGCCTGGAGGGCAGTTAAGTCAACCATAATGCTATATGGGTCTGTAGTCCTATGTAGGTTAGACGAGGTAAAGGTGGCAGATTTCCTTAATTACAGAACATTAGTCCCCTGACTGTACATATTCTGACCTTGTTCATCAGTCTGTTCTGGGGCACTTTATTGAAAGCCTTTTGAAAATACAGAAATTGTGTACTGTATTAACAATCTATTTTCTGTTACCACCTCAAAACGTTTCAATATGTTCAAATAAGCAGGTTTTTCACTTTTGAAATTCATACTGATCATTCATTATTGTATTTTTCCTGTCTTGATGTCCTTCTATTCTCTCTCTTGGAAAGGATCCCATTATTGATAGGCAGATTTGCCATACTAAATTGCCCATAGTGTCCAGGGATTTGCAGGCTGGGTAGATTAGCCGTGGAGAAAGTGAGGTCTGCAGATGCTGGAGATCGACCGACTCCCACAGCTACCTGGACTACACCACCTCCCATCCTGCCCCTTGTAAAAATGCCATCCCATTCTCCCAATTCCTTAGACTCCGCCGCATCTGCTCCCAGGAGGTCCAATTCCAAAAACGCACATCCCAGATGGCCTCCTTCTTCAAGGACCGCAATTTCCCCCCCGACGTGGTCGACGATGCCCTCCACCGCATCTCTTCCACTTCCCGATCCTCTGCCCTTGAGCCCCGCCCCTCCAACCGCCACCAGGACAGAACCCCACTGATCCTCACCTACCACCCCACTAACCTCCATGTACAGCGCATCATCCGCCGCCATTTCCGCCACCTCCAAACGGACCCCACCACCAAGGATATATTTCCCTCCCCTCCCCTACCAGCATTCCGTAAAGACCACTCCCTCCGTGACTCCCCCGTCAGA
>NC_057734.1:9031231-9053838 GCF_004010195.1 Chiloscyllium plagiosum | reverse complement strand
CCTTCATAATTTTATATGTTTATACAAGATCCGCCCCCCTCATTCTTCTGAATTCCAATGACTATAATCCCAGTCTACTCAGCCTCTCCTCATAAGCCAATCCCCTCAACTCCGGAATCAACCTAGTGAACCTCCTCTGCACCCCCTCCAGTGCCAGTACATCCTTTCTTAATTAAGGAAACTAAATCTGCACACAGTACTCCAGGTCTGTCCTATCACCCTCACCTTGACCTCTTTCCACCTATCACATTTCCGACGCCCCTCCCCCAAGTCCCTCCTCCCTATCTTTTATCTTAGCCTGCTGGACAAACTTTCCTCATTCCTGAAGAAGGGCTTATGCCCGAAACGTCGATTCTCCTGTTCCCTAGATTAGCCGTGGTCAGTGCACTGAGTATAGGAGTTGGAAGGTCCAAATGCCTCTTAAATGTTGCAATCGTACCAGCCTCCACCACATCCTCTGGCAGCTCATTCCATACACGTACCACCCTCTGCGTGAAAAGGTTGACCCTTGGAACTCTTAAAATCTTTCCCCTCTCACCCTAAACCTATGCCCTCTAGTTCTGGAATCCTGAACCCAAGGGAAAAGATTTTGTCTATTTACCCTATCCATGCCCCTCATGATTTTGTAAACCTCTATCGGGTCATCCCTCAGCCTCTGATGCTCCAGGGAAAACAGTCCCAGCCTGTTCAGCCTCTCCCTATAGCTCAAATCCTCCAACCCTGGCAACATCCTTGTAAATCTTTTCTGAACCCTTTCAAGTTTCACAACATCTTTCTGATAAGAAGGAGACCAGAATTGCACACAATATTCCAACAGTGACCTAACCAATTACAGTTACTGTGATAGTTACACACAAACAACATGACACAAAAGTTTAGCAAATGCTATTTGTGGGAGATTTGTGAATAAATTCGTTGCCACACTTCCTGTTTAACAGCCAAAAGACTGTGGTTGCTGTAAAGCAAAGACAGAAATAGATATTGCTGCCAGACCTGCTGAGCTTTTCCAGCAGTTTCCATTTTTGTCCTGCTTAAATTTGGTGAGTACACTTCCAAAAGTGTTTCATTGCTTGTGCTGTACTTTGGAACGCATGTGGTTCTGAAAAGTGGCTATTTATTGTCACAGGCAATCCCTATGAATGCACAGAGGCACTGGTCTACCTCTGTTCTTATTCTTGTTATATAAATGTATGTTGTTTGTTTATTGGAATGGTGCAGAGCGACCCAACTACTGACCACACAACATTGAAAAACCATAAATAATAAACAGCTGAGATTTGAATATTTTCCATTTAGGCTGTATTATGCTAAAAGACTGTAACAAACTGATTAGTGTGGAATTGACTTCCAGAGGAATTGATAGATGTGGGTACAATCACATATTTGAAAGATGTTTACATAAGTATATGAATAAGAAATGTTTGGAGGGTTATGGGTCTTCAGGAAGGTGGGATTAGTTTAGTTTGCGATTAATGTTCGGCATGAACAGGTTGGACCGAAGGGTCTGTTTCTGTGCTCTGGGACTCTGTGGCTGAAAGGATGTCACAAACTTCTGGCTTACTGGTTTTAAAGCATTGGTTCCTATCAAGAGCTATTACTGTGGGTGGTTTGCAGCTTGCAAATTGATATGGTAGCTTAATACACTACCTGTGGACTCAGCCTCCACATATCTGTCGCACACAAATATATCTTTATTTTGAGTTTTTAATGTGTATTTTCCCTGGAATATCTTGTCTATTATTGTTACATTGCACTAAACAGTACCAGATAATGAGTGAAAAATACTTTGCAATACCATTTAGTTCAAATTGGTTTCAACATAGTGCTCTCACAGGAAAGGAGAGTAGATTTTCACTTTAACCTGGAAACGTGAAATAATTGCATATTATGATGAGTGCCAACTGCTTGCCATTTAAATACATTGAAATTTCTAAATTAATCCTATGAACTGCATGACCTCTATGTAGAGGGGATCATTACTTTGGACAAAGAGAGAGAATATTACCTGTTTGGCAGAGAGGTATAGTCCAGCTAACTAGAACACCAGCTGGTGGGGAAGCCTTACACTCTTATCACAAGGATAATGAGTCAGGGCTTATTTCAGATTCCTGCAAAGGCACACCTAAGGGTACAAGGTGGTCTACTTGTCAGAGCAATCCCCCAAAAATCTACAGTCATCATTTGAAGAATTAAAATGGGGTGAGGTCCATTGCAAAAACTAGAATAGTAAATTTTAGAGTTAGAGCTCACCTTTTACAAAATGTGCCAAGAATATTGTGTGGACAATGAAGTTATTTCTTTTCTCCTCTGACATCTTTTCAAAGAAAGACTTTCCATTTATTATACCTTTCCTAAACCTCAGGGCATTCCACAGGAATTTACAGCCAATATGTACTTTCAACATACAGTGGGTCCTTGATTCATGAATATCTGACTGACAAACCTTCATGCTTATAAACATAATCTTTTGCAGGGGCGTAATTTGAAAGATCCAACACTTGAATGTTTCCTATACTTACAGATGGATCCTTTTCATTATATTGCCCTGGATTGTCTTCTGATTTGTGAATGGACTCCAGAATGTTTGCAACCTGGGGCCTGCCTCTATACTATACTCAGTACTGCAATGTTGGAAACGTGACAACCAACTTGTGTACGGCAAGATCCAACAGGGGCAGCAATGAAACAATAGCCAAATCATCGGCTCTGTAACAGAAGTGAAGCCAAGGATCCGAGTCATGGGTTGGTAGGAAGAACAAACAGACCTGGGAGTGGGGTGAGGGACAGGCCATCAGGCATTAGTGAGAAAATAACCTCAGCTTTAACAGAGGACAAAGTATCATAAGAGTTAAAAAACGGTGCAGAGAATATATGCTTCAGCAGAGAAGTTGTTGAGTGAGAGAACACTTATAACCTTTGGCATGTTGACTAAGATGATTGTTGGAAAGTAATGAAAGCTGAAGCATATGAAACGTAGGTTCCATTTGAAGATTAAGTGCTTTATTGCCGATAGAGTGCACAAGCTCAGGGTTAAGACAGATCCTGTCCACACCCACATATCTAATAACAGAGTCCTGAAACTTAGACATTAAACACTTTCATTGACTTAATACTAGGGGCAGGAGATATAGGTTTGAGAGCACACTACTGTATAACATGTAATAACATTTGGTGCAATGACACTGTCTGAAAAGGAAGTTAACACATACGCATGACCGACAGCTTAAAAAGAAAACCATCATCCACCGCAGCCGTATTGTAACCTTAATCCCACACATGATAAATTATTAGCTGCAGCTTCTAAGTGACAGCTCATCTTCCAAACGTGTCACAGTAGGAAGCTTCGCTGCCGCAATCCTGGCATCTCACATTCTGTGGAGGGATTTTAGATCAGATTAGATTAGATTAGATTAGATTAGATTAGATTAACCCCTTATCTAACACTACAGGCAATTTAGCATGGCCAATTCACCTGACCCTGCACATCTTTGGACTGTGGGAGGAAACCGGAGCACCCGAAGGAAACCCAGGCAGACACGGGGAGAACGTGCAAACTCCACACAGTCAGTCGCCTGAAGCGGGAATTGAACCCGGGTCTCTGGCGCTGTGAGGCAGCAGTGCTAACTACTGTGCCACCGTGCCGCCCGTAATTGTCTCACCTACTGCACAGAGTTCACCTCGTTAATTCATTCAGGGATATTGGCTTCATTGGCTGAGAAAGCATTTGTTGACCTACCTTTATAGTACTTAAAAAGGGTGGAAGTGAACTGCTGCAGTCCACTTCAGAATACTGACAAATCCTTTGGGGATGGAGTTCTGGGATTTTGACCCAGTAAGACTGAAGGAGTGGTGATATATTTCCAAAACTGTATGCAATATACTAGATGTGGTCTCACCTGTATCACATGTCCCGAGCCAAGCTGTTTCAAAATAGCTAAATGGAGGAGTCTACCCAATGATGTAGAAAATTTTCCAGGTATGTCCTGGACACAAAAAAACTAGGACCACTCAGGGACCACTCAGCTCCTGATCTCATTACAGCCTTGGTTCAAACATGGACAAAGTGCTTCATTCCGAAGAGTGACAGTCCTTGACATCAAAGCCACATTTGACTGAGTGTGGCATCAAGGAGTCAAAACTGGAATCAATAGGCATCATGGGGCAAACTCTTCACTGGTTGGAATAATTCCTGTCACGAAGGATTATAGCTGACACTGTCACAACAACCGAGATTAGCTCTATATTCCAGATTTCATTCACCATATCTCTATTCTACCAAGTTGCCAGGTTGGGAATTGAACCCATGTTCCCAGAACACAGCTTGACCCTCTGGGTAACTAGCTCAGTGACGTTATCACAACACCAGAACCTCCTCACAACTTTATAACCTCAGGATGTCCCACAGTGGTTTACGCATGAGACAACCTGATCTGTAATTTATAGTGAAACACAGCAATCAATATGGATGTATCCAGCAAGATCGCACCAAGAGAGTTGGAAGCAACAATCAGATAACTCCAAGTTAGCTGAGGAATAAGCTTTGGCCAAAATCACTAGGCAGCACTGACCCCTGTGCTTTTTCAAAATTGGGCCATGCATACCTTTTGTATCTGGGCGAGAGAGCAGAGAATGGCTTGGTTTGATAGCTTGTTGGAAATCCAACAGCTTGGACACTAATGCACTGGAGTCTCAGCGTGGATTTGAGTGGAGTGGCTTGAATGCAATTGATCTATAAAGTATGGATGGGAGAGTTCTGTGTATAGATGCAGCAACGTGCTCTGGAAGTAATACGCTGTATTAGTGGGAGCTAACTTCGTCTCCATTGATTCAGGAAAGTTTTGGTTTCTCATGTACTTAGCTCACAAGCTAATTTGTGCTGGTTTACGTCAAGCAAGCTCTTAAAAGGAGGCCAAAGATATTTAGATTGAATTAGTTCTTCTCCACATGCAGAACAGCTAAACAAAACAATTGTTTCCATAGTGAGTGCTGGTTTGAAGTTAAACTGGAAATCTGGATTGCAACAAGGTGCATCATCACTTTCATTTGATAACAATCAAAAAAATTAAAATCTCAGGATTTTAATTGAAATTCATTAAAGGATTTTGAAAAGCTCTCACATGCTAGTGAAAATAGGAATGGGAGTACAGGGCAGATGTATGTGGCTGAGGAGCTGGTGCAGGGCAGGGGTTCAGATTTTTGATTCCTAGGCATCTCTCCTGGGGCAGAAGTGACCTGTTCAAGAGGGATGGGTTGCACCTGAACTGGAGGGGGACCAATATCCTGGTGGGGAGATTTGCTAGAGCTACTTGGGAGGATTTAAAATAATCTAGCAGAGAGATGGGACCCAAAACAGCAATGAGACTAGAAAGAAGGTTGTGGTTGGTACAGAAGTTTGCTACCTTCCCCCACCCTCCTCTCTGACCTATCACCTCCATCCCCACCCCCATTCACCTATTGTACTCTTTGCTACCTTTGCCCCAGCCCCACCAACCCCCCATTTATCTCTCCACTCTGGAGGCTCCCTGCCTCTATTCCTGGTGAAGATCTTTTGCCCGAAACATCAATTTCCCTGGGCCTTGGATGCTGCCTGACCAGCTGTGCTTTACCAGCACCACTCTAATCCAGACAGGAGTTAAAGAGACTCGCTTAAACAGAGAAGGCAGGCAAAAACTTGGCAGAGAATAAGGGAAGATTGATTAATTAAACTGCATTTATTTCAATACAAGAGATCTGACATCAAGGCAAATGAACCCAGGGCATAGTTGGGAACATGGGTCTGGATGTCATAGCTATTACAGAAACCTGGCTGAGGGAGAGACAGGACTGGCAGCTCAATGTTCAAGAGTACAGTTTAGATTAGATTAGATTCCCTACAGTATGAAAACAGGCCCTTCAGCCCAACAAGTCCACACCGACCCTCTGAAGAGTAATCCGCACAGACCCATTCCTTTTACTCTATATTTACCCCTGACTAATGCACCTAACAATATGGATAATTTAGCATGGTCACTTCACCTGTCCTGCACATCTTTGGAGTGTGGGAGGAAACCCACGCAGACCCGGGGAGAATGTGCAAACTCCATGTAGACAGTAGGCCGAGGGGGGAAATCGAACCCAGGTCCCTGGCGCTGTGAGGCAACAGTGCTTACCACTGGGCCACCATGCTACCTATAAGAAGGATAGAAAGGGAGGCTAGAGATGACGGGGAGTGGCATTTTTTATTAGGCAAAACATCACGACACTACTTAGGAGGATATTCCTGAGGAATCGTCCAGAGAAGCTACATGGGTGGAACTGAGAAATAAGAAAGGAGCAATGACTTTGATTGGATTGCGCTACAGGCACTCCAATAGTCAATGGAAAGTTGTGGAGCAAATATGTCAGGAGATCGCAGATACCTGTAAGAATAACCTGATAGTAAAGTAGGGGATTTTAACTTTCGAAACATAGACTGGGATTGCTATAGTGTTAAGGGCTTGAATGAGGAGGAATTTGTTAAGTGTGTACAAGAAAACTTTTACAACTGAATATGTACATCACCCTACTACAGAAGAGACAAAACTTAACTACCTCTTGGGAAGTGAGGCAGGGCAAGTGAGTGAGGTTTAGTTTGGGAACACTTTGGGACCAGTGATCATAATTCCATTAGCTTTAAAATAGTTACGGCAAAGGTCCACAAGTTACAGTACTAAATTTGGGCAAGGCCAATTTTGATGGTATCAGACAGGAGCTTTCAAAGGTTGATTTGGGGAAACTGTTTGCAAATAAAGGGATGTCTGGCAAGTGGGAGGCTTTCAAATGTGAGATAATGAGAGTTCAGGGTCAGCATGTTTTTGTTAGTGTGAAGGGTAAGGCTGCTGGTGTAGGAAATGCTGGATGACTAGAGATATTGAGACTGGTCAAGAAGAAGAACTAGACATATGTCAAGTATAGATAGCTGGAATTAAGTGAATCCCTTGAGGAGTATTGGGAGTGTGGGAGTACACTTAAGAGGAAAGTCAGGAGGGCAAAAAAGGGATATGAGATAACTTTGGCAAATAGGATAAAGGAGAAGATAAAGAAAATCTACAAGTATACAAAGGGCAAAGGAATAATTAGGGACAGAATAGGCACCTAAAAGATCAAAGCCATCTATTTTTGGAATCACAGGAGATGGATGAGATCTGAAACAACTATTTCCCGTCAGTATTTACCACAGAGAAAGACATGGAAGCTAGGGAACTTGGGGAAACAAATAGTAATTTCTTGAAAAGACTCCACATTTCAGAGGAATGGAGATCTTAAGACGTATAAATGTAGGTAAACTCCGATGACCTGATCAAATGGACATTGTGGAAAGCTAGGGAAGAAATTGTGTAGCCCCCTGCTGAGATATTTGTTTCACAGACAGCCATGGGTGAGGTGACTGGAGGGTGGCTAATGACGTGCCATCATTTAAGAA
This sequence comes from Chiloscyllium plagiosum, assembly GCF_004010195.1. Taxonomy (NCBI): domain Eukaryota; kingdom Metazoa; phylum Chordata; class Chondrichthyes; order Orectolobiformes; family Hemiscylliidae; genus Chiloscyllium; species Chiloscyllium plagiosum. The sequence continues at coordinate 9,046,397 of NC_057734.1, read as the reverse complement.
AGGTGGCAAGGAGAAACCAGGAACAACAGACTGGTGAGCCTAATGTCAGTGGTGGGTAAGTTGTTGGAGGGGATTCTGAGAGACAGGATCTACATGCAGTTAGAAAGGCAAGGAATGAATAGGGATAGTCAGCATGGCTTTGTGTGGGAAATCGTATCTCACAAATGAGTATTTTGAAGTGATCAAGAAGATATGTTAAGACAGAACAGTTGACACCGTCTATATGGACTTGAGCAAGGCCTTTGACAAGATTCCATATGGTAGACTTGTTCATAAGATTAGATCACATGGGATCCAGAGAGCACTAGCCAATTGGATACAAAATTGGCTTGACAGGAAGAGACAGAAGGTCTGTGACCAGTGGTGTACCACAAGGATCAGCATTGAGTCCACAGTTGTTCATAATTTATATAGATGATTTAGTTGAGAATACAGAAAGCATAGTTAGTTCGTTTGTGGATGACAGTAGAGTTGGTGGTATAGCTAATAGTGAAGAAGGCTAAGAGTAAAATGAGATCTCTATCAACTGGGTGAGAGGGCAGAGGAATGGCAGATGGAGTTTAATTTAGATAAGTGGGAGGTAGTGGATTTGATAAGACAAACCAGGGCAAGTCTTACACAGCCAATGCTAGGGCCTAGGAGTGTTGTTGAACAGAGAGACCTGGGGTGAATGTATATAGTTCCTTCAAAGTGGCACACAGGCAGATAAGATAGTAAAGAATGCATTTGACATGCTTGCTTTCATCAGTCAGAGTACTGGGTATAGGAGTTAGGGCTTCATGTCATGGCTGTACAAAATATTGGTAAAACTACATACCTGGTCAGTATAAGCATGTTTCTATTCTTATAACTCCATCCCATCGCCAAGTCACCCTTCATTTACACATGGACAGTCCTTGACACTGATCCGGCTCCCTCAGAGCCAGCTCTCAGACTGAACAGAACCCCTGACACTCCTGTTTATATATTTTTTCCTGTTGCAGAGTTTATAGGAGTTTGTTTTTCTTTTTTCCCCAGCACCCATGTTGTGTGTGTGCAGGTGAGGGCCTGTTTCTATGTTGTATGACTTTTTGACTAGGAGATTGCAGTGTCTCATTCTGTAATTATTTTTGTCTAATATTAAAGGGAACTATATCATTTGTTCACACAGGTTTCAATATTTAGTACCATATAGAAATTTTAGTGAGGTCAGCCATATGAGATTGTAAAAATGTCAACAACCTTCTTAGATTAATGCATGTGAGGGATTTTGTGAGCTCAGTGGTAGTGTCCCCACCTCAAAGGCCTGGAGATCTGATGAGGGAGCAGCGCTCTGCAAGCTAGTGCTTCCAATTAAACCTGTTGGACTATAACCTGGTGTTGAGTGATTTTTAACTTTGAACACAGGTATATTATTGACTCGGAGCCTGGTAAACAAATATCTTAATTTTAAAAATGAGCAAAAGCTTGGTCAAGTCATAGATATTAGGAAGTGACTTAAAGGAGAGTGAGGTGGAAAGATTAAGGGAGTTGGACAATGCATAGAAGTGAGTATTTGCTTTAAATTCTTTCAATTAATCAGGGACTTAATTCAAGCTATATTGGATACAAGCATACTTTCCCAAGCATTACAGGATATAATAAGAATGCAAAACTTACCAAAGGCAGCAGGAACTCTTTGGACCACAGGCTTACAACTTATGGTGATCTACTGTGCTACCTCTTGTTGTGTTCTTCAGACTACAGTCTATGTTCTTTCATCCTTGTGAAACTGTTCACTGTGCTGCTGAGAAAGTATTTTGAATCAACATGCTTGTACACATTTCTGACACACCCCTGGGGCAGGTGGGTCTTGAAACCAGATTTCTTGGCCTAGAGATTGGGGCACTACCACTGTGCTACAAGAACTGTATAAGCTATTTTAAGTTAACCTTTTATAAAGCATCTCCACAACAGGTGGGACTTGAACTGAAATCTTGAAAGATACTCCCACTTCATCAGAAGAATCCCAGGAACATAAGCAGGGTGAAAAGAGTGAAGGATCTGCCCCTAGGTGGTCTCAAAATGCCAACCTTTCAGTTACCAGCACAATGCATGGACTGTTCTGCTCACTAACATTCCAGGCACAAATCACATGCATAATCAGTGGTGTTCCTGAGCTCTAATTGGTTTGAGCCATTCTGGAAGGGTTTTTGATTGGTTAGACGGTGCTTGATCAATTTCTGAATGGTTCCTTCGGGGTAAGGGTCATCTCCTGACATCACTTCCTGTCATCTCCTGACTGGCTCCTCAAGTTGTCAGTTACCTGTGGGATCATTCTGTTCATCATAGTTTTCTTTGAGAGCGACAGTGAATGAAAGCATTTTTTTAAACACCTGTCTATTTGAGATAAAAGTGCATAAAATGTCAAATTTCTTATGATTAATATTTTGTTCTCACCATCCCAAATTGACCTATAAGCATCCTGTACAAATTCCATTGAAGATAGGGACTTATCAGAATTTGGTTCATGTCTGTTTCAGAGTGATTGTTACTGCTTGAAGTGAAGATAATTTTTTTTTAAAATGCTAAAATGTGGCACACAGACTTAACCTTACTATGGCTGAATTGGGTTACTCCAAACTTAACATTCACACAGCAATGTGTAGTAACTTATTTAAAACTAAGAAAGTAAGGATACATTTCAGAAATACAGAACAAATTAAAAGTACTATATAGCAATAAAAGCCTTGCAGAGTTCAGCCCTTAAACTCCCAGGATCAGAGAAAATATCATTCTGTTATAATGCATGTCTCATTAACACAAACTTGCTATAAGGTGATTTACAAATTGGGGACACTTTCTAATGCGCAAACTTTAAAGTGTGTATTGGCTATAACATGATTCCAGCCCCATTAGCTTAAATGGTGCTGCTATTACATGATTTTCTTATAACACGGGATTGCATGAGAACAGAAGTACTTCGATATAGCAGAACCAATTGTATATAAACTTGTTACACATTTTAAAAGAAGTAACTATTCCCCATCAATGTACTTTAAAGTGTGGCCCTGCACCAGCCAATGGGTATATGATGCTCCCCATCAAAGCTGAAAGCTTCCGCAGTCAAAAGACCATTAATGTGTGAGTGTTCTATGTTGAAGAAAATTATGCAGAATACAATGTGAGGTTAATTGTTTAAAATACCTTCATCACAAACTGTTCCTAGTGAGCTAGCACATACCTAAAACTCTTACCAATAGAGATCACTCCTAGTTTTCACTCTTATACTAAAAGTGTTTTTAAAGTCACATTTTTACCAAATATTTCTTACTTAGTTCAGCTTTTGCAGACATCGTGGTGCTTTCATCTCTGTTTCTCCCTATTCCCACGTCCTGATACTCCTTTCCAAGCTCGTTCAGACAAATGATCCGTTTTGCTTGTCTCTGCTAAACATTTCTCAGTCCTGACGGGTTCCAGAACATAAGAACCCCCAGGAGCAGGAGCAATTCAGCTCCTTGAGCCTGCTCCGCCAATTGATATGACCAGGACTGATCTCATCTTGGACTCAACTCCATTTTCCTGCCTGGTCTCCATAAGCATTCAACTTGTTACTAGTTTGGGGCAGAAGGTAGCTCAGTGGTTAGCACTGCTACCTCATAGCGCCAGGGACTTAGGTTCAATTCCAACCACGGATGACTGCATGGAGTTTGCATGTTCTCCCTATATCTGCATGGGTTTCTTCCAGGTGGTCTAATTTCCCGTAAGAGTCCAAAGATGTGCAAGTTAGGTGGATTGGCCATGCTGTGGTGTCCAGGATGTGCAGGTCAGGTGGGTTAGCCATAGTAGCATGTGGGGATATGGAGAGAGGGTGGATGACCTTGAGGAGTCACTGTAGACTTCATGAGCCAAGTGGCTTCTTTCTTCACTGTAGGGTTTCTATGATTAATTAAAAATCTGACTATCTTCTCATTAAATTGATTCTGTCCCTGCATCCACTGCACCCTGAAGGAGTGAATTAATAGATTTGTGACCCTTTGTGAGAAGCAATTTCTCCTCTGTCACCCTTCATCAAAACCCTATGTTCTACATTCCCCCACAAAGGGAAACACCCACTCTGTATCCACTTTTGCGTTATGCATATCTCCGTTAGATCTCTTCATCCTTCCAAACGCAACCAAGTACAGGCCTAAACTGCTCAATCTTTCCTTAGAAGACAAATATTCCATCTTTGGAATTAAAAGAACTTCTGGATTTTTGCATTGACCAAAATTCCCATGCTCATTGTTCCATGTCTTTTCAGAACGTAGAGGATAAAAATTGTCAAACTAACAACCCTGCAGAGTTTAAGATTTTTTAGATTACATTACATTACAGTGTGGAAACAGGCCCTTCGGCCCAACAAGTCCACACCGACCCGCCGAAGCACAACCCACCCATACCCCTACATTCACCCCTTACCTAGCACTACGGGCAATTTAGCATGGCCAATTCACCTGACCTGCACATCTTTGGACTGTGGGAAGAAACCGGAGCACACAGAGGAAACCCACGCAGACACGGGGAGAACGTGCAAACTCCACACAGTCAGTCGCCTGAGGCAGGAATTGAACCCGGGTCTCCGGCGCTGTGAGGCAGCAGTGCTAACCACTGTGCCACCGTGCCGCCAAAACTTGTGGTTTTCAAATGTTTCTGTTTGAGGATGCCCCCCTTTGAAAATATTGCCAAATCTCCAAATTTCAAAGAGGATGTGGCCCCATCATTGCATGAAATATTTTTGAGTTTTCAGCAACTGGTGATGAAAGAGAAGAAGTGTCAGCCTGTCTGCTTAGCTTGGAAAACAAAGACAATGGTAGTGAGAGGAATTACTGACATTCTGGTCACAATTTGTTTATGTTTAAACCGAATGATCAGGGGAACAGAAAGGGTTAACCTCAGCGACCATCTGGCATGGCAGCACAGCAGCTGCGACACATTACTAGATGTTCCTGAGATTGAGCCCAACTAAAGTATCTCTGTCAATTCTGACAAATACGTGGCCAATTCGATTCTCCTCTTTTCATGGCTGCCAGTAATCTAATGGATCCTGAAGGAGCCTCCATTTACAGGGCACGAGAAAGAAAGTGAAAAATGAAGGTGTCACATTATTTGATTTTGTTTTGCAAGAGTCACCCTTGTTTCACATAAAAATCATTTCCCTTCATGTGAGAAGATTGGGTAACAGTATGGGACCAATTTTTCAGACAATAGCTTTGACATTCTGAAGGCAAATTGAACATAAAGCCAGAGACCTGGCGACAATAATCTGCAACGCAGTCTAGTTTTGTTAAGTGCAGGTATGAAAATAGCCAGTGGCACTCCAGAGAGCAGACAGTCGCCAAGTCTAAAGATTTTGTTTGTTTCATATCTTCGTATTTTCTTTAGTGTCCTTGTGGGGAGGAGTGAGCAGGATTGCCTTGGATGGATTAGCAGACTAATCGTCAACCTGTTCAACAACATCAGGAACACTCTGTTCATTGCCAACAAGTCCTGAAGTGGGACTGACATCTGAAGCTTTAGGGTCCGTGGCAGCACTCATCATCATCATTGTTGGCTGTCAGTCACAGAGGAGGCCGACACTTGCCTGCTCACTGAGTGGGTCTGCAGGTGGCGGTACAGTCCGATGCAGCTACCACAGGCTCTGCTACACTTGGAGCAGAAGATGGTCATGGGAAGGGGGTAGGTGGGGTGTTGGAGTGGCAGCGCGCTCCTTGCACTGATTTCCATGGCTATCACTTCTTCCCGACGGCAAGTCTTGAGGTGCTTGACCCCTTCGCGGATGCTCCTCATCCTCTATGGATGGTCTTGGGTCAGTGATTCCCAGGTATTGGTGGGAATGCTGCATTTCAACCATGAGGCTTTGAGGGCATCCCTGAAGCTCTTCCTTGTCCACCTGGGCTTGCCTGCCATTTGGGAGCTGGGAGTAGAGCACTCGCTTGGGGAGTCTCGTGTCGGTCATGTGGACAATGTGCCCAGCCCATCGCAGCTGATCAAAGGAGGGTCAGTGCTTCAGTGTGGGGGATGTTGGCCTGGTTGAGATGTCGGTGTTGATGTGTCTGTCTTCCCAAGGGATTCCCAGGATCTTGCTCAGGCAGTGTTGGTGGGACTGCTCCAGTGCCTTGAGGTCCCTGCTGTAGATAGTCCACATCTCAGAGCCATATAGGAGGGTAAGTCCTACCACTGCAGACAGGGAAGGTGTGGCGAATGGTCCAGCCCCTTCATCCGTGCAGCGTTATGACCAGAGTTCACGCAGAGAACAAAAAACAGCCAGTGTTTAAACTCAACCTTTAACATCATAAAATGTCCCAAAGCATTTCAGCTTTTTGTTGTAGTGTTTTATCAAAAAGAACTTGACATTGAGACCCTCCGGGAGTTTTTCGGCCAAACACTTGGCCAAGGCAATTGAATTAAAAGGAAGTCTTATTGAAGGAGAGAGGGGCAGAGAGGTCTAGGGAGGAAATTCCAAAGCTTGGGACCTCGGCAGCTGAGGACAATTTTCTCAGTGGTGTAGCAATTAACATTGGAGGTACACAAGAAAGACAGAGATCCTAGAGAGTTGGTGAAGACACTGGGAGCTGGAGAGAAGACGCCATGGGGAGGTTTGAAAAGAAGGATGAATATTTTAAAATCAACAATTGTACCAAAACATATTGGGGCAAATGACCAGCTCCCTTGTAATTTTAATGTGTTTATGCATTTGAGTTCCTAGCATGGGGAACAGAGAACATGTTGCTTAATAGTAGGTATCTTCCTGCTGGCACAGTGGTTGGTGCTGCTTACAGCATCAGGGATCTGGGTTCAATTCTACCCTGGGGAGACTGTGCAAATGGATCAGGTTATTTTCCAGGTATTACTGGCAGACACCTAAACCAGGTGTTAGGTTGTTTTATCGATGCAGATCATGGCTCCTGATTTCCCTTTGTAGAAGTTGGACTATTATCAGTGGGGAAGGGTTGAGCATAGATTGATCAGATCTTTTCACTAATTGCTGTGGACAAGGTAGCAGCTGCCAAATAAGGATTAGAGTCCAGAGAAAAACAAAGATAATTAGAAAGGGGATTTTTTTTTTAAGTTTAGTTGTATGTTTGAAACATACCAGTATGATACTTGAGAGAAATTTTTTTTTGTCAAAGACAAGGGAAAAATAATCTTAAAAACAGAGGCAGGCAATTCACCTAGAAGTTAATAATCTGCTCTTCAAAAAAAAGGTTGGGGGCAGTGTGGCACTCATGCCAATTTAAAAGCCAAATATGTAGGGTGCTAGATCAATTAATAACTTTAAATCTGCTATATTATTGATTTTTCAAGTTACAGAGAGCTTAGGAATCAAGATGGTGGATGAATTTAAAATACAGGCTCAACAGCCAAATGGCCTACTCCTGTTCCTATGCGTTTGTCAAAATATATTATATTGATATCTTCTATTGGTCCCAGAAGGAACATGAACGTTTTTGGGACAGAAACAATTATACATTGAGCCAGTAACATTGGAGTTGAAAATTGCTTGACCTTTTAAACATGGTTAAAAATCACACAACACCAGGTTATAGTCCAACAGGTTTATTTGGAAGCACTAGCTTTCGGAGCGCTGCTCCTTCATCTGATTGTACAGTACTCTAAAAACTAGTGTTTCCAAATAAACCTGTTAGACTATAAACTAGTGTTGTGTGATTTTTTTTAACTTTGCACACCCCAGTCCAACACCGGCATCTCCACATCATGACTTTCAAACATGAATTCTTTACTATCTCTTCCTAGCAGACTCCCTCTGCTGGTACATGTGTGTACAGTAGCCTCAAATGGACAAACTGCACAGGGCAATTTTGACTACACGACATCCTCCTGGTTACAATTGCCCATTGGACAGCTGTTGCTGGACACATTGACACCTCTTGCCTCTGCCCAGCCGCACCAGCCCTCTCCCTTCTTCTGGGGTGATGTGCCAATGGGGTGTAATAGGCTTCGCTGGTTTGTCCGTTTCATTTAGCTGAGGTTCAATGTCCAATTTCAGACTTGCATCTGACTTCTGCACCAAGCCCACATTCTGAATATTCACCATGGAGTTATGATGTGGATAATTCTTTCAGACCTATTTGTTTTGTTGCATCCCCTTCCCCAACATTTGTCTCACATGCAGCCAAGATTTAGAAATGTGTTCCCAATGTTACTGCCTGGTCAACTATTCATAATTCTTCCTTGGTTATCATGCCCTTTCCTACAGTTGTGTAGAACTGCACTGTCTCCCCGTACAGAATATCTTCATTCAACTCATAGCTGTCTGACTCTGAATCCTAGCATACGTCCATTGGATCCCGTAAGAGAATGTAACCACATTAACGTGGCACACAATAGGCTCAAAATAATAAGAATGCTCAGAAGGAAAACCCTTAAAAATTCTGCAGAAATGTGATCCCAGCAGGAACATCCCAAAACAATTTTTTTACTTCTTTACTCATTCACAGGATGAGGGCATCACTGCCCAGGCAGCATTTATTGCCCAGAGGGCAGTTACAAGTCTGTTCATTGCTGTGGGTCTGGAGTCACATGTAGGCCAGACGGCAGTTTTCACCACTAAAGGGCATTGGTCAATCAAATGGGTTTCCCAGCAATCATCAAGCTCTTAAATCCAGATATTTATTGAATTCGAGTTCCACTGACTGCCATAACAGAATTTGAACCCAGGTCCCCAGAACATTCTCTGTCCAGCAATAATACCACTAGGCCATTACTTCCCCATCTGCACTGTTCCTCACCTAACCTTTGCAAAGCCAATGTGCCTCTATAATTTGACTGCCAGAGGTCAGTAGATTAATCTTTACCCTCTCTTCCCAGATGCTGCAAGACCTGCTGCATGTTTTCCAGTATTTTCCAGTGTTGGAGGCGTTTTGCTCTGTGCTAACGTCTTGTGTGTGGCTGACAGAGATGGAATGAGAATGAATTATAGGAGCTGACCCCCTCAGGAAGCAGATTGGGCTGGGGCTGGTGCTGGAGGGGTTCATCAGAACCCAGGAGAGTGTACTTGTCAAGGGATTTGTTTAATTGGTGACATTATCTGCAAATTTATGTCACTGAGAATCTGGATAAACACTCCAGAGATGTGGAAAATATTAAATGTTCCCAGTGGGTCCATGTGAAATCAGTCATTATGGGTCACAGTGAAACAGCCATATGTACCATTAGTTTGAAAAGTGCAGCAGCTGTAATAATTAAACTGTTTTCATTATTTGAATTTGATTGAATTATAACCTCTTTGTTTTACTACCTCCAGCTGCAGCATGTGTTGTTCTGAGCTTAATGCATTTTACATTTTCTCCTCATTTCCTCCTTTTAAATTTCACCTGCTGCCTTTCTTTAAATTATTTCCAGGAACTTGAAAGCTTTGTGAATTCCAACCTCTTTCCGGACATCTCGCTGTATGTACCTGGCCACTTACTGAGTACATTTGTCATCACAGGTATCTCTTTACTCCGATGTCTGCAGGAAGGATGTTCTCAGGGACTAGGCAAAAGTGAGGACTGCAGATGCTGGAGATCAGAGTCAAGATTAGAGTGGTGCTGGAAAAGCACAGCAGGTCAGGCAGGATGCTGCCTTTCCCAGCACCACTCTAATCTGTTCCCAGTGACTAGGCAACCCAGAACCAGGGGCTTCTCATCTAAGGATATAGGGTAGGCCGTTTGGAACAGAGCTGAGGAGAAACGTCTTCACCCAGAGAGTGTTGAGCCTGTGGAATTCTCTGCCACCTAAAATCGTAGAGAACAAAACATTGAGTGTTTTCAAAAGGGAGTTAGAAATAGTTCTTAGGACGAATGGAATCAAAGGTATGGGGAGAGAATGGGAACAGGGCACTGGGTTGGATGATCACCACGATCATATTGAATGGTGGAGCAGGCTTGAAGGGCCGAATGGTCCACTCCTGCTGCTATTCTCTATGTTTTCCATATCAGCACCTGCCCCCACAGTCTGCCTTTGGCAACCTCCTTAATAATCCTGAGAACACCATATTTTAAAGTATTTTTTCAGATATAATTTTGTTTTATTGTATCGCTAAACTGTGCCCCACTCCAGCCCTCTGAATCTTTGCATTCCTCCAATTTTGAACTCTTGTCATGAAGACTTTAGTTGTCCTGACCTGAAACTTTGAGACCCAATACACGTACCGAGGAACAAGAATAGAGCTTTTGTAACTTTAAACCTGCCCCATCAGTCAAGAAGATCATGACTGATCTGATTTTCACCTCATATTCCTGCATATCTCCAGTCATCTTTTATGGTAATCAAGAATCTATCTAACTCAGCCTTGAAAACACTTAAAGAAGGGAAAGTAAAAAGGACAAAAAGGTGGGAGGAGGGAGAAGGAAGAGTAGAAAGGAGGAGGAGTAAGGAGGATGGGGAGATGGGAGAATTGAGGGAATGGATGGGAGAATTGCCTTTTGTGAAAGGGAATTTGAGGACTCACAAACCTTTGAAAAAGTTTTATCCTTGTCTCTATTTTAAATGGGCACCCCTTTATTTTTACACAATGATTCCTAGTTTCAGACTCTTCCACAAGAGGAAACATCCTTTCCACATCCACTCAGTCAAGTCCCCTCAGGATCTTGTCTGTTTCATTGACTCACCTCCGACTCCTCTAAACTCTTGAGGATACAGCCCAAGCCTGTACAGACTTTCCTCATGAGGCAATCCACTCCTTTCAGGTAGCAGTCAAGTCAACCTTTTCTCAACCACTTCCAATCCCTTAACCTCCTCCTGTAAGTACAGTGACCAGTACCGTACGCATAAATCCAGATGCAATCTCACAAAAGCCTTGCATAACTGAAGCATAATATTTACTCTCGCATGCAATTCCCTATACTAAAATATTGTTATTAGCTTTCCTGAATCCTCCCCTTTCTCCATTTCCTCTCTTTCTCAATCGCCTCTGTATTTCTCCTTCCAACCAACTCTCTGTTCTTCCAACCTCCATTCTCCCATCTCCCCATCCTCCTTACCACTCCTCCTTTCTACTCTTCCTTCTCCCTCCTCCCACCTTTTTGTCCTTTTTACTTTCCCTTCTTTCAATTCCCCTTCTCCCTACTCTTCCTCATCCCTCCGCCCCTCACTATTGCCTTCTTAGCTCTCTCTCCTCTCTACTTTCTATTCACCCGACTTTCCTTCTCCCTACCTCCCTATATCTCACTTCTTTTTAACTTTGATCTTCTTTAAAATCTAATTCTTTGGCCCAATTTCTGGCTATCTATCCAAGTTTCTATGGCTTTGCATCAAAAACAGTTTTATTGATGAGGTTCTCCCTAAGTGCCTTTTTGCTATGGTAGAGACACCATATAGATGTACAGTATTGTCAATGAGTCTAAAGTTTCTTCACTCATCCTTGTTCCTCATCATGGATAACCTCCCAATAAAAGGATCACACCATGGCTGCAGCGTTTTTGTTTTCCCAACAGGATGTGACTCCTCTCCTGTCTTTGATTGCTTCAGTAATTATGAACTCCAAGTCTTAGATTCAAATGTAAAGTTTCTCCTGAAGGATTCTAACTCTTCAGCTACCATCTTAATGTACAAAGATCCATTACGAATGAATAAGAGAAGAAAATCATCAAGGTAAGCAAGGCAATTGTTAAAACAGAAATCAAAGCAACATCTCCGAGGATTTCAGCTCAGCTTCTGACACTGAGTTCTGAAGAGAACCAAAGTAAAGAAGTAGAGCAGAAAATTAAAACCCTGTTCTCAAAACCAGCCCACCCTAGCTTGTAAAGATCCTGGCATTATATTTATTTGGTTCCAATCTTCTTTTAGAATCATAGACTCCCTACAGTGTGGAAGCAGGCCATTTGACCCATCGAGTCCACACTGACCCTCTGAAGAACATCCCACCCGAACCCACTCCCATATCCTATCCCTGGAATCCTGCATTTCCCCTGGATAACCCACCTAACCTGCATATCTCTGGACACTATGGACAATTTAGCATGGTCAATCCACCCTAACCTGCTCATCTTTGGACCATGGGAGGAAACTAGAACACCGAGAGGAAACCCACGCAGACACAGGGAGAATGTGCAAACTCCACACAGACAGTTGCCCGAAGCTGGAATCAAACCAGGGTCCTCAACACTGTGAGGCAGCAGTGTGCCGCTTCCTTAGCGAGTGCAAAAGATCCTCTAGCATTATATACCATACGATCAGGTGAGAATATTGTGCCCTGGTCAATATTTATCCCATAAACTGCACCATTAGAAATCAGATTATGGAGTCATTATTTCATTGTTCTTTTCAGGAGCTTCCTGTCTACAATTTGATTGCTGAGTTTGCTTCAGCGACAATGCCTCAAAAAGTATTTAATTGTCTGTATAGACAGTACTTTTCAAATCCGTGACCATTGCCATCCTGAAGGACTAGGGGAGCAAATTCATGAGAGTACCAGTACTTCCAAGGTTCCCCCCCCCCAAACTGCTTCATGAGCCTGACTTGGACACGAAGGAACTAATAGCACCAGCATTGAGGCCATGGTCATCCAGACCAACTCTGCTGGGATGGCCACATGTTTAGTATGCCTGAGCTTTGAATACTAATGCAAATCATCTTCACTCAACTTGAGAAAGGCACTTGAACCAGTAATTGTAAGGGGTCGCTTTGTCCCAATAGGGCCTGGACAGAAAAACATGGGTAAGCCCTGGAAAGATAGACATTATAGAAGACTTTTGCACTCATCTCAAATCAAATGGAAGACTCTCAAGGCTCCCATGAGTGAACCTGCTCTTCCTCACTGTGTGAAGATCAGAAAAGGTCGAGAATGAAAGTGAGAGATTTTTCAACCCATTGTTCCAAAGATGGCAAGGGTTGGACATTCTGAAACAAACAGGCTGCGGCAACCATTAATAAAAACATATTTTACAATAGCATAAACATGATTCAAGACTGCAGCATAATTAGTTACAAAACAGAAAAAAACTGCTCCAAAGCAACTAATGGAAGCCATCTGTGATCAGACAGGAGGAAGGCAAAAGGAGGCCTTCAAAGGCTGCCTGAAGGCTGACTTCAAGAAATGCTGCAGGGCCATCAACACTTGAGGGGGGACTTTAACAAGGTTTATAAAATCATGAGAGGCATGCAGAAAATGAATAGCCACGGTTGTTTCCCTGGGGTGGGAGAGTCCAGAACTAGTGGGCATAGGTTTAAGGTGAGAGGGGAAAGATGTAAAAGAGACCTACGGGCAACTTTTTCACACAGAGGGTAGTATGTGTATGGAATAATCTGCCAGAGGAAATGCTAGAGGCTACAACATTTAAAAGGCATCTGGATGGGTATTTGAATAGGAAACGTTTAGAGGGAAATGGGGAAAGAGTGTGGTGCTGGAAAAGCACAGCAGATCAGGCAGCATCCGAAGAGCAGGGAAATCGACATTTTGGGATAGGCTTTTGCCCGAAACATTTATTTCCCTGCTCCTTGGATGCTGCCTGACCTGCTGTGCTTTTCCAGCACCACACTCTTGACTGTAATTTCCAGTATGCACTTTTGCATTAGAGAGATATGGGCCAAGTGCTAGCAAATGGGACTAGATTAGTTTGGGATATCTGGTCAGCATGGATGAGTTGGACTTTTATTAGATTTTATTTATTTATTTATTAGATTCCCTAAATGTGGAAACAGATCCTTCAACCCAACCAGTCCACACTGACCCTCTGAAGAGTAACTCACCCAGACCCATTTCCCTCTGGCTAATGCACCAAGCATTATGGACAATTTAGCATGGGAAATTCACCTAATCTGCACATCTTTGAAGTGTAGGAGGAAACCGGAGCCACCCAGACACAGAGAACCGGAGCCACCCAGAATGTGCAAGCTCCACACAGACAGTCGCCCGAGGCTGGAATCAAACCTGGGTCCCTGGTGCTGTGAGGCTACAGTGCTTACCACTGAGCCACTGTGCCGCTGAAGGGTCTGTTTCCACACTGTACTGCTCAGTGACGCTATGACTGCCAAGCATGTTTATTGTGAAAGGTGGAACATAAATACATGTTTCGCTCATTTATATAAAAGTTATGATGATATATTTTCCATTTTTTCTTAAATATTTGCCAAAAACCTAAATTCATAATTGAGAAAAGATCAAACCCCCAAGCCTTGGCAGATGTGAGCACAGATGGCTTCCATTAGTTGTTTTGGAACAAAATTTTTCTGTTTTGTAACTAATTATGCTGCAGTCTTGAATCATGTTTATGCTGTTGTAAAATATGTTTTTATTAATGGTTACTGCAGCCTGTTTGTTTCAGAATGTCCAACCCATTCCATCTTTGGAACAATGGGTTGAAAAATCTCTCACTTTCATTCCTGACCTTTTCTGATCTTCACACAGTGAGGAAGAGCAGGTTCACTCATGGAAGCCTTGAGAGTCTTCCATTTGATTTGAGATGAGTGCAAAAGTCTTCTATAATGTCTATCTTTCCAGGGCTTACCCATGTTTATATGTCCAGGCCCTTTTGGGATAAAGAGACCCCTTACAATTACTGTTTGGGGAAATGCCTTCCAAATCAATAAAGGTTGTATCTCCAATATAATCACATTAATCTTTTCATTCAAAGCATTTTGAAACTATAGCCTTAAGGCTTTTTTTTTGCCCAGTTAAACCGTGGCAAGGGATTAAACTTGTTGAAACTTTTTGGAATAAGGTCAATCCATTCGGCCCCTTGAGCCGTGTTCCACTTTTCAATTACATTATGATTCCTATGTGCCTCAGTTCCATTTACTTTCCATGATTAGTTGGTTTGGTTGGCTGGACAGCTGGTTTGCAATGTAGATAGAAGCCAACTGTGTAAGTTCAATCCCCACATTGGTCATGGTCACCATGAAGGTCCTGCCTTTTTATTCTTGTCCCTCACATGAGGTGTGGTGACCCTCAGGTTAATCTCCTCACCACCTGTCTCTCTCTGTGAGAGAAAGTGAGCACTGCAGATGCTGGAGATCAGAGTTGAAGAGTGTGCTGATGGAAAAGCACAGCCGGTCAGACAGCACCCGAGAAGCAGATGAATCGATGTTTCAGGCATAAGCCCTTCATCAGGAATGAGGGGGTGGTCCAAGGGGGCTGAGAGATAGATGGGAGGGGGTGGGGCTGGGGCAAGGTAGCTGGGAATGCGATAGGTAGATGAAGGTGGGGTGAAGGTGATAGGTCAGA